>NW_027411755.1:192919616-193152116 GCF_047663935.1 Musca autumnalis
AATCCAGGTTGTGTTTTTGGTTGAAAAAATATTCTTTAAAAAATCCACGTTGTGTTGTTTGTTTAAAAAAAATATTCTTTAAAAAACCCACGTTGTGTTCTTGGTTGAAAAAAATATTCTTAAAAAAAACCACGCTGTATAGTTGGTTGAAAAAATATTCTTTAAAAAAAATCCAAGTTGTGTTGTTGGTTGAAAATATATTCTTTAAAAAATCCAGTTGTGTTTTTGGTTGAAAAAATATTCTTTAAAAAATCCACGTTGTGTTGTTGGTTGAAAAAAATATTCTTTAAAAAATCCACGTTGTGTTGTTGGTTGAAAAAATATTCTTTAAAAAATCCACGTTGTGTTGTTGGTTGAAAATATATTCTTTAAAAAATCCACGTTGTGTTGTTGGTTGAAAAAATATTCTTTAAAAAATCCACGTTGTGTTGTTGGTTGAAAAATATATTCTTTAAAAATCCACGTTGTGTTGTTGGTTGAAAAAATATTCTTTAAAAAATCCACGTTGTGTTGTTGGTTGAAAAAATATTCTTTAAAAAATCCACGTTGTGTTGTTGGTTGAAAAAATATTCTTTAAAAAATCCACGTTGTGTTGTTGGTTGAAAAAATATTCTTTAAAAAATCCACGTTGTGTTGTTGGTTGAAAAAATATTCTTTAAAAAATCCACGTTGTGTTGTTGGTTGAAAAAATATTCTTTAAAAAATCCACGTTGTGTTGTTGGTTGAAAAAATATTCTTTAAAAAATCCACGTTGTGTTGTTGGTTGAAAAAATATTCTTTAAAAAATCCACGTTGTGTTGTTGGTTGAAAAAATATTCTTTAAAAAATCCACCGTTGTGTTGTTGGTTGAAAAAATATTCTTTAAAAAATCCACGTTGTGTTGTTGGTTGAAAAAATATTCTTTAAAAAATCCACGTTGTGTTGTTGGTTGAAAAAATATTCTTTAAAAAATCCACGTTGTGCTGTTGGTTGAAAAAATATTCTTTAAAAAATCCACGTTGTGTTGTTGGTTGAAAAAATATTCTTTAAAAAATCCACGTTGTGTTGTTGGTTGAAAAAATATTCTTTAAAAAATCCACGTTGTGTTGTTGGTTGAAAAAATATTCTTTAAAAAATCCACGTTGTGTTGTTGGTTGAAAAAATATTCTTTAAAAAATCCACGTTGTGTTGTTGGTTGAAAAAATATTCTTTAAAAAATCCACGTGGTGTTTGTGGTTGGAAAAAATATTCTTTAAAAAATCCACGTGGTGTTTGTGGTTGGAAAAAATATTCTTTAAAAAATCCACGTGGTGTTTGTGGTTGGAAAAAATATTCTTTAAAAAATCCACGTGGTGTTTGTGGTTGGAAAAAATATTCTTTAAAAAATCCACGTGGTGTTTGTGGTTGGAAAAAATATTCTTTAAAAAATCCACGTGGTGTTTGTGGTTGGAAAAAATATTCTTTAAAAAATCCACGTGGTGTTTGTGGTTGGAAAAAATATTCTTTAAAAAATCCACGTGGTGTTTGTGGTTGGAAAAAATATTCTTTAAAAAATCCACGTGGTGTTTGTGGTTGGAAAAAATATTCTTTAAAAAACCACGTGGTGTTTGTGGTTGGAAAAAATATTCTTTAAAAAATCCACGTGGTGTTTGTGGTTGGAAAAAATATTCTTTAAAAAATCCACGTGGTGTTTGTGGTTGGAAAAAATATTCTTTAAAAAATCCACGTTGTGTTGTTGGTTGAAAAAATATTCTTTAAAAAATCCACGTTGTGTTGTTGGTTAAAAAAATATTCTTTTAAAATCCACGTTGTGTTGTTGGTTGAAAAAATATTCTTTAAAAAATCCACGTTGTGTTGTTGGTTGAAAATATATTCTTTAAAAAATCCAGGTTGTGTTTTTGGTTGAAAAAATATTCTTTAAAAAATCCACGTTGTGTTGTTTGTTTAAAAAAAAATATTCTTTAAAAAACCCACGTTGTGTTCTTGGTTGAAAAAATATTCTTAAAAAAAACCACGCTGTATAGTTGGTTGAAAAAATATTCTTAAAAAAATCCAAGTTGTGTTGTTGGTTGAAAATATATTCTTTAAAAAATCCAGGTTGTGTTTTTGGTTGAAAAAATATTCTTTAAAAAATCCACGTTGTGTTGTTGGTTGAAAAAAAAAAATTCTTTAAAAAATCCACGTTGTGTTGTTGGTTGAAAAAATATTCTTTAAAAAATCCACGTTGTGTTGTTGGTTGAAAATATATTCTTTAAAAAATCCACGTTGTGTTGTTGGTTGAAAAAATATTCTTTAAAAAATCCACGTTGTGTTGTTGGTTGAAAAAATATTCTTTTAAAATCCACGTTGTGTTGTTGGTTGAAAAAATATTCTTTAAAAAATCCACGTTGTGTTGTTGGTTGAAAAAATATTCTTTAAAAAATCCACGTTGTGTTGTTGGTTGAAAAAATATTCTTTAAAAAATCCACGTTGTGTTGTTGGTTGAAAAAATATTCTTTTAAAATCCACGTTGTGTTGTTGGTTGAAAAAATATTCTTTAAAAAATCCACGTTGTGTTGTTGGTTGAAAAAAAAAATTCTTTAAAAAATCCACGTTGTGTTGTTGGTTGAAAAAATATTCTTTAAAAAATCCACGTTGTGTTGTTGGTTGAAAAAAAAAATTCTTTAAAAAATCCACGTTGTGTTGTTGGTTGAAAAAATATTCTTTAAAAAATCCACGTTGTGTTGTTGGTTGAAAAAATATTCTTTAAAAAATCCACGTTGTGTTGTTGGTTGAAAAAATATTCTTTAAAAAATCCACGTTGTGTTGTTGGTTGAAAAAATATTCTTTAAAAAATCCACGTTGTGTTGTTGGTTGAAAAAATATTCTTTAAAAAATCCACGTTGTGTTGTTGGTTGAAAAAATATTCTTTAAAAAATCCACGTTGTGTTGTTGGTTGAAAAAATATTCTTTAAAAAATCCACGTTGTGTTGTTGGTTGAAAAAATATTCTTTAAAAAATCCACGTTGTGTTGTTGGTTGAAAAAATATTCTTTAAAAAATCCACGTTGTGCTGTTGGTTGAAAAAATATTCTTTAAAAAATCCACGTTGTGTTGTTGGTTGAAAAAATATTCTTTAAAAAATCCACGTTGTGTTGTTGGTTGAAAAAATATTCTTTAAAAAATCCACGTTGCGTTGTTGGTTGAAAAAATATTCTTTAAAAAATCCACGTTGTGTTGTTGGTTAAAAAAATATTCTTTAAAAAATCCACGTTGTGTTGTTGGTTAAAAAAATATTCTTTAAAAAATCCACGTTGTGTTGTTGGTTGAAAAAATATTCTTTAAAAAATCCACGTGGTGTTTGTGGTTGGAAAAAATATTCTTTAAAAAATCCACGTGGTGTTTGTGGTTGGAAAAAATATTCTTTAAAAAATCCACGTGGTGTTTGTGGTTGGAAAAAATATTCTTTAAAAAATCCACGTGGTGTTTGTGGTTGGAAAAAATATTCTTTAAAAAACCACGTGGTGTTTGTGGTTGGAAAAAATATTCTTTAAAAAATCCACGTGGTGTTTGTGGTTGGAAAAAATATTCTTTAAAAAATCCACGTGGTGTTTGTGGTTGGAAAAAATATTCTTTAAAAAATCCACGTGGTGTTTGTGGTTGGAAAAAATATTCTTTAAAAAATCCACGTGGTGTTTGTGGTTGGAAAAAATATTCTTTAAAAAACCACGTGGTGTTTGTGGTTGGAAAAAATATTCTTTAAAAAATCCACGTGGTGTTTGTGGTTGGAAAAAATATTCTTTAAAAAATCCACGTGGTGTTTGTGGTTGGAAAAAATATTCTTTAAAAGAACACGTTGTGTTGTTGGTTGAAAAAATATTCTTTAAAAAAAAACGTTGTGTTGTTGGTTGAAAAAATATTCTTTAAAAAAAAAAACGTTGTGTTGTTGGTTGAAAAAATATTCTTTATAAAATCCACGTTGTGTTGTTGGTTGAAAAAATATTCTTTATAAAATCCACGTTGTGTTGGTGATCAAAAAAACATCCAAATAGTGTTGTTGTTTTTATTATTTTTAAAAATCCACATTATGTTGATACTTACAAAATTTTTAAAAAATTACAATATTTAATATTTCAAAAAAAAAATCACATTATTTTTATCCTACACCTTGTAATTTGTATTTTTATATAATCAGTACAATAACAAATTCCACCAATAAGACACATGCCACAGTAAAGAATGCTTCCTTATAGGAACCGCAATTAAGTTGACCATTTCCATTGTTCAGATTTATGGATCTATAGATTAGTCCATTGGGTCCGACATATTCTGGCGATGAGGATATTTGTGGTCTTTCTCCATACGTTAGTAATTTTTCAAATGCAGAAACCTAGAAACATTTAATAAAATACGTTGTATACTAAATATTTCCATAACTTAACCTACTTACCTGATCTGGATGTATTTTAAGGGGCAATTCTAAATCAATCCATATTATTGTGGCTTTGCAGGTGTCTTCCCATGGAGCCAATGTGGAAACGTTACTACCTGAATAGGTATAATAATATTCCAATGATTGGGGTAAGAATGAATCCAATCGTAGAGATTCTCCAACAGGCATTGCTATATTTGTTTTTGATGCTGTTACATTTTGCAGGAAATCATTGATAGCTGATAAAAATCGAGTGCTGGGACTATTTGGTCTAACCTGGAAATGGGATTTTAATTTGAAAACTTATAAAGATGAACTTTTGTTAGGTATCTTACGCGAAATGCCATTGATAATATTGCCACAGCATCATTGTGCTTTACAGCCTCCGTATACTCGCCATATTTTGGGTTATAGAATACTACATGTAATTCCGCTGGAAATTTAACGTCATTAAAGTCCCATATTTCGTTGGTTTTACCGATCCAATTGAAATTGATTTGTTTAAAACGGTAGGTGCCTTTGCCTTTCATTGGGCCATTACTGAGCGAAGGTATATGTTCCTCTTTGTCGTAAATTAAATCAATAACCAACCAATCTCCATCATTTGTTAAAATTGTGCCCTTCGATGTGGCATTACAGTTGTGGCAGAGAAGTTGCGAAAATAGTTTATCTCTTATTTGGGGATTTCGCAAGGGCAATGTGTGCTTTCCATCACAACGAGTTCGAATGGGCACGAAAGCAACTTTGTATTGGAAATTTGAAAAAAAAAATCTGAATTTTCAGTTTCCATTTATCCCACAAAAACCTCAATTATCTAACAGACTTACCACTCATCACCAATCTTTCTAAAAATACTAAAGAAATTTAAATGAAAAATCAAGTTAATGAAAGTTTACCATAACTTTGCGAATATTAAATCATTTCGAATTAATCATATTAACCTACCAAAAATTAGAATAAAATCCGGCAGATATTTCACATTCATGTTGTTTTTGTATCCAAAGTCTACTGTTATGGGCGAATCATTCTGTTACAATATTGCAAGCCCTGAAGGACTATTAAAAAACGTTTTTAATAAAAATCTGGAAGTAAAAGCTTTCAATCAAAATGATTAGGCGAGTACAGTGGAAATTGCCACCAATAATCTATTTTTATGAACAGTCCTTAGGTGATAAGAAGGAGTTAACCTGTAACAAGGCCAACCAATTAAGGTGCGAAACTACACCATTTGCACATGTAATTCGAAGAATTTCGGTTGTAATTTGATTATTTCATTTGAAATTCGCAACATTTCACTTGTAATTTGAGAATTCCAATTGAATTTCGAATTATTTAATTTGTAATTTGAATTTTTTATTTGTAATTCGAATTATTTCATTTGTAATTTGAAATTTTTTCATTTTTAATTTTAATTTGAAATTCCAAATGAAAAAATTTCAAATTACAAATGAAAAATTCGAATTACAAATGAAATTATTCGAATTTTAAATGGAATTCAATTAAAAAATATTCTTTAAAAAATCCACGTTGTGTTGTTGATTAAAAAAATATTCTTTAAAAAATCCACGTTGTGTTGTTGATTAAAAAAATATTCTTTAAAAAATCCACGTTGTGTTGTTGATTAAAAAAATATTCTTTAAAAAATCCACGTTGTGTTGTTGATTAAAAAAATATTCTTTAAAAAATCCACGTTGTGTTGTTGATTAAAAAAATATTCTTTAAAAAATCCACGTTGTGTTGTTGATTAAAAAAATATTCTTTAAAAAATCCACGTTGTGTTGTTGATTAAAAAAATATTCTTTAAAAAATCCACGTTGTGTTGTTGATTAAAAAAATATTCTTTAAAAAATCCACGTTGTGTTGTTGATTAAAAAAATATTCTTTAAAAAATCCACGTTGTGTTGTTGATTAAAAAAATATTCTTTAAAAAATCCACGTTGTGTTGTTGATTAAAAAAATATTCTTTAAAAAATCTACGTTGTGTTGTTGGTTGAAAAAATATTCTTTAAAAAATCCACGCTGTATTGTTGGTTGAAAAAATATTCTTTAAAAAATCCACGTTGTGTTGTTGGTTAAAAAAATATTCTTTAAAAAATCCACGTTGTGTTGTTGGTTGAAAAAATATTCTTTAAAAAATCCTCGTTGTGTTGTTGGTTGAAAAAATATTCTTTAAAAAATCCACGTTGTGTTGTTGGTAGAAAAAATATTCTTTAAAAAATCCACGTTGTGTTGTTAATTAAAACAAGTAAAAAAGCATTAAGTTCGGCCAGGCCGAACTTTTCATACCCTCCACCATAAAATATTCATTCCTGTCCCCAACTTTAAGTGAGTACTTTAAAATGTCAGAAAATGTACATAAAATGCTTCATTCGGGAGGCCCTTTTTTATGGTGCCTATATCTAACTGTTGACAATTTTTGGTGGGCTAGAAATTGGGAGGTACTGTTATATAGGGGTTATAATAAAACATGGGCCTATGTTGACAGTTTTTGATGGCAGCTTTTAATGTCAAATAACTCCTAATTCGGTTAAAAAATTTAGCTAGAATCCTCAAAATATCGAAAATCGGTACATAACGTGGGAACTTCAAATGTCATTAACAGCTAGTTCGGAGGTATCTGGGCTATACGGAAATGTGAACTTAAATGAACAATTTTTGTTGCAGAATTTTTGTTGACTTTTAAATTTCAAATTACAGAAAGGTACGGAAAATCGGGAGGTTTGTTTTGGGGCTATACAAAACATGGAACTACGTTCGGTTAAACATTTTAAGTAAAATCCTCAAAGTACCGAAAATCGGGAAGTATCGTTATATTGGGGCTATGTTGAAAATTGTTGATGCAGATGTGTGGTGACCACTACAAACTTCAAATGTCAAATTACAGTTAGTTCTGTTAAAAATTGTAGCTAAAATTGCCAAATTACTGAAAATTGGGAGGTACCGTTACATGGGAGCTATATCCGAACATGAACCTATATTGACAATTTTTGATGGAGAGGTGTTGTGACCACTAAGAACTTCAAATGTCAAATTACTGCTAGTTCGGTTTGTAGCTAAAATCATCAAATTACTGAAAATCGGGAGGTACCGTTATATGGGGGCTTTCTTGACAATTTTTGGTGGAGAGGTGTGGTGACCACTAAGAATTTCAAATGTTCACATTACAGATAATTCGGTTAAAACTTGTTGGTAAAATTCTCAAAATACCTGAAATCGGGCGGCAACGTTATATGGGGGCTATTCCAAAACATGGACCTATGTCCACTAGTTATATAAGTTTATTGACATTAAAGAACCCTAAATGTCAATTGATAACTAAATCGGTCTGAATAAGTAGATAAAAACGTCAAAATGCCGTAAATCGGAGGTACTGTTATATGGGGGCTATTCCAAAACGTGGACCTAGGTCCCCAACTTTGTCACATAAGTTTATTGACATTTAAGAACTTCAAATGTCAAATTATAGCTTCATCGGTCTGAAAATGTAGCTAAAAACGTCAAAATACCGTAAATCGGGGGGTACCATTATATGGGGGCTATACCAAAACGTGGACCTATGTCCACAACTTTCCTTATATAAGTTTATTGACATTTAAGAACCCTAAATGTCAAATTATAGCTACCTCGGTCTGAAAATGTAGCTAAAAACGTCAAATTACAGCAAATCGGGGGGTACCGTTATATGGGGGCTATACCAAAACGTGGACCTATGTCCACAACTTTTTTTATATATGTTTATTGATACTTAAGAACCCTAAATGTCAAATTATAGCTAAATCGGTCTAAAAGTGTAGCTAAAAACGTCAAAATACTGCAAATCGGGGGGTACCGTTATATGGGGGCTATACCAAAACGTGGACCTATGTCCACAAGTTTTGTTATATATGTTTATTAACACTTAAGAACCCTAAATGTCAAATTATAGCTACATCGGTCTGATAATGTAGCTAAAAACGTCAAAATACCGTATATCGGGAGGTACCGTTATATGGGGGCTATACCAAAACGTGGACCTATGTCCACAACTTTTGTTATGTAAGTTTATTGATACTTAAGAACCCTAAATGCCAAATTATAGCTAAATCGGTCTAAAAATGTAGCTAAAAACGTCAAAATACCGCAAATCGGGGGGTACCGTTATATGGGGGCTATACCAAAACGTGGACCTATGTCCACAAGTTTTGTTATATATGTTTACTGACACTTAAGAACCCTAAATGTCAAATTATAGCTAAATCGGTCTGAAAATGTAGCTAAAAACGTCAAAATACCGTAAATCGGGGGTACCGTTATATGGGGGCTATACCAAAACGTGGACCGATATAGCCCATCATCGAACTTGACCTGCCTGCAAACAAAAGACGCATTTTCCCAAAATTTCAGCGTCCTATCTCCATTTTTGTGGATGCTAGAGTGATTACCACAGACGGACGGACGGACGGACGGACGTGCTCAGATCGACTTAGAATTTTACCCTGATCAAGAATATATATACTTTATAGGGTCGCAAATGAGTATTTCAATGCGTTACAAACGGAAAAACAAACTTAATATACCCTCCATACTATGGTGGAGGGTATAAAAATATTCTTTAAAAAATCCACGTTGTGTTGTTGATTAAAAAAATATTCTTTAAAGAATCCACGTTGTGTTGTTGATTAAAAAAATATTCTTTAAAAAATCCACGTTGTGTTGTTGGTTGAAAAACATATTCTTTAAGAAATCCACGTTGTGTTGTTGGTTGAAAAACATATTCTTTAAAAAATCCACGTTGTGTTGTTGGTTGAAAAAATATTCTTTAAAAAATCCACGTTGTGTTGTTGGTTGAAAAAATATTCTTTAAAAAATCCACGTTGTGTTGTTGGTTGAAAAAATATTCTTTAAAAAATCCACGTTGTGTTGTTAGTTGAAAAAATATTCTTTAAAAAATCCACGTTGTGTTGTTGGTTGAAAAAATATTCTTTAAAAAATCCACGTTGTGATGTTGGTTGAAAAAATATTCTTTAAAAAATCCACGTTGTGTTGTTGGTTGAAAAAATATTCTTTAAAAAATCCACGTTGTGTTGTTGGTTGAAAAAATATTCTTTAAAAAATCCACGCTGTGTTGTTAGTTGAAAAAATATTCTTTAAAATATTCACATGGTGTTTGTGGTTGAAAAAATATTCTTTAAAAAATCCACTTTGTGTTGTTGGTTGAAAAAATATTCTTTAAAAAATCCACTTTGTGTTGTTGGTTGAAAAAATATTCTTTAAAAAACCGACGTTGTGTTGTTGGTTGAAAAAATATTCTTTAAAAAACCGACGTTGTGTTGTTGGTTGAAAAAATATTCTTTAAAAAATTCACGATGTGTTGCTGATTGAAAAAATATTCTTTAAAAAATCCACGTTGTGTTGTTGATTAAAAAAATATTCTTTAAAAAATCCACGTTGTGTTGTTGATTAAAAAAATATTCTTTAAAAAATCCACGTTGTGTTGTTGGTTGAAAAAATATTCTTTAAAAAATACACGTTGTGTTGTTGGTTGAAAAAATATTCTTTAAAAAATCCACGTTGTGTTGTTGGTTGAAAAAATATTCTTTAAAAAATCCACGTTGTGTTGTTGGTTGAAAAAATATTCTTTAAACAATCAACGTTTTGTTGTGGGTTGAAAAAATATTCTTTAAAAAATCCACGTTGTGTTGTTGATTAAAAAAATATTCTTTAAAAAAGCCACGTTGTGTTGTTGATTAAAAAAATATTCTTTAAAAAATCCACGTTGTGTTGTTGATTAAAAAAATATTCTTTAAAAAATCCATGATGTGTTGTTGGTTGAAAAAATATTCTTTAAAAAATCCACGTTGTGTTGTTGGTTGAAAAAATATTCTTTAAAAAATCCACGTTGTGTTGTTGGTTGAAAAAATATTCTTTAAAAAATCCACGTTGTGTTGTTGGTTGAAAAAATATTTTTTAAAAAATCCACGTTGTGTTGTTGGTTGAAAAAATATTCTTTAAAAAATCCACTTTGTGTTGTTGGTTGAAAAAATATTCTTTAAAAAATTCACGTTGTGTTGTTGGTTGAAAAAATATTCTTTAAAAAATCCACGTTGTGTTGTTGGTTGAAAAAATATTTTTTAAAAAATCCACGTTGTGTTGTTGGTTGAAAAAATATTCTTTAAAAAATCCACGTTGTGTTGTTGGTTGAAAAAATATTCTTTAAAAAATCCACGTTGTGTTGTTGGTTGAAAAAATATTCTTTAAAAAATCCACGTTGTGTTGTTGGTTGAAAAAATATTCTAAAAAAATCCACGTTGTGTTGTTGGTTGAAAAAATATTCTATAAAAAATCCACGTTTTGTTGTTGGTTGAAAAAATATTCTATAAAAAATCCACGTTGTGTTGTTGGTTGAACATATATTCTTTAAAAAATCCACGTTGTGTTGTTGGTTGAAAAAATATTCTATAAAAAATCCACGTTTTGTTGTTGGTTGAAAAAATATTCTATAAAAAATCCACGTTGTGTTGTTGGTTGAACATATATTCTTTAAAAACTCCACGTAGTGTTGTTGGTTGAAAAAATATTCTAGTTTTTGTTGTTTTTTCGACCTTTTTGATTTTAATAAAACAGTTGTATATTTCGTTGAGCTTTAGGCCATATTGTGTTTTATTTATTTTCCAATATTTCGCAATTGATTAAATTGCATCTTCAGGGGATCTACAAAACATACTTAATATTAATATCACAGCTTTTTTATATCTAAAGACACCAACACATTACACAAAGAAATTGCTTACATGTAAAACTTAATTTAGCGTCAAGATTACTTAAAAACTATGACAGACTTCACCGTCATCGTCGACTGTAAATATTGCACTGGATTGCTTTACATATTGCACGATCTCTTCTGTGTTAAGTGTCGGTAGCAGTAGGCTGCGTTGTCGGTGTCGCTTTTAAAGTTGATTCGTTTTGTTGTCTCTAGGTTGTTTATATGTAGCATCTCCAACATCAATCGTTTATTGTAATTATTTTCTGTTTGAAGAATTTTAACTTTCTCAAAGTTTGGTACATGATTGTATGTCTTGCAATGTTCTGCAAGAGCTGTTTTTGGTGCTGTATGATTGTTTCTTAGTTTAATGTCTGATTTGTGGGCAGACATCCGAGTTTTTAACTTATTTTTGGTGGTACCCACATATAATTTGCCACATTTCTCATCACTATTACCATCACATTCTATTTTATATATTACATTGTGTTTATCTGCATTATTTATCTTGGTTTTTGTATTAGTAAAGAATTTGTTAAGGGTATTACTCGTTTTTTGTGCTATTATATATTTGGTTTTATCGTACAAATTAGATTTTTGAAATCTTTCGGATATCTCCGGTACATAAACCATAGATTTGTATACTTTTTCAGTTATTTTTTCTTCGCCTCTCATGTGTTTCGAATTCTTGTTGTAATTATTTATAAGATTATTTATAATCTTATTTGGGAAATTGTTTTTCGATAATATATCTCTTATTTTATTTTTGTTATCGTTGTGAAATTTGGTGTCGCTTATGTTTAAAATTCGGGTTACCAAATTCCTCGCTGTATTTATGACCATCTGCTTTGGGTGTTTAGAATAGAAATTTATAATTCTCCCGGAAGCCGTTGGTTTTTGGTACCAGTCTATCTCTAATTTTCTTGCTTTTTTGTATACCAGAGTATCTAAATATGGTAAGCATCCATTGCATTCCTCTTCCATCGTGAATTGAATATTCTTATTGAAGCTATTAAGTATTGTCAAAGTATCCAATATTGCATCATTCCTGAGTATCACAAATAGATCGTCAACATATTTTGTCAGTATCAGAGGTTTCGTCGTCAATTGTTCCATACAGGTGTCAAGTAGTTTCTCCATCACTAAATCAGCAACTATGGGAGAAGCTGGTGAACCCATTGGCAGTCCTTTCTTTTGTTTGTACACCTTGTCATTATATTTGAAGTACCGATTTTCTTTAATGCAAAAATTGAGAATACGGAAAAATAGGCACTTAGTCATATTAGTGTATTCTTCGATTTCATTCCATCTTTCTTCTACAATTCTTATTCCCAAATCGACTGGTATACTCGGAAAGAGAGATACGACATCAAACGATACCATCTTATCTTTCTCACTAATTGGTAGATTTTTTATTTTATTCTTGAATTCTATCGAGTCTTTCACATTGTATTTGGAATTCTTAGTTAAGTTCTTTAAAATCTTAACCACATATCTACACAATTGAATGGAGGGGGAGTTGACGGACGAACATATAGGCCTTAAAGGGTAACCTTCCTTGTGGATTTTCGGAAGTCCATATATTCTAGGCGCTGTTGCCACGTCAGTTTTTAGTTGCTTCCTTTCAATTGCCGAAATTATATGATGTTTGTACATTTCTTCTACAAGCTCATTATTCTTCCTTATTAAATTTGTTGTTGGATCTTTGCTTAGTCTTTGATATGTCATCATGTCCGATATAATGTTGTTCATCCTTTGTTCGTAGTCATTTTTACTAATTGCCACCGTCACATTTCCCTTATCTGCATTCAAAATGAAAATATCTTTATGTTGTTTCAAGAAAGCACGGGTATGTTCCACTGTACAGTTTACAAATTTGTCTCTTCCACTCTCTGTCATTCTATTAATGTGTGTATCGATCATTGTTGTGAACTTTGTTCTCATCACTTCTTCTCTTTCTTTTTCGTTCCATGTTTGAATAACCTCATCTCCGTCCGCAATAAACTTGAATAATGGAAACTGCGTTTTTGTTGTTGGTAGTCCAAATTTATCTCCGAGTGAGAGAAGCCACTTTACATCGAATGGGAAATCCGTTGTTGTTTTATTAACAAACCATTTTTCGTTATGCTTTATGTTTAGTTCTATCATTTGTTTTTGTTTTAGTTTTTCAAATTTTAGCCTCTGAGTATTTTTGACTTGGTTCTCTATATTTGTTGTTATTTTGCTTTGGTTGAGAGTAATGCTGTTTTTCTCCTCTTGTGTTAAGTGTTCGTTTAATGCTTCTTCTACTTCTTGAATTTCTTTGTTGTATTGCTTCAATTCGTAATGTTTTTGTTTTATGACGAGGTTAAGGATTTTGTTTTGAAAGATTTCAATGTATCTTTTTAAAATATTTTGAATGTGATGTATAGGATGTGTATTAAAAATTGCATAGATATTTTTAATTGCATTCTTAATAAAATTAGGTACTATTCCATGATTGCGGCATTTTATTAAGAAGGTCAAAGAACATTTTGTCTTTGTCGTTTTTACCTTTCTATTTTTGTGCTTATTTAAGATGTGTCCAATGTTACATTTTTTCTTGATGTTTTTGTAGATCATTTTGTTGGTGTTTTACGTCGTGCTCACCGTATTGTAATTTTAGTTTTTGTTGTTTTTTCGACCTTTTTGATTTTAATAAAACAGTTGTATATTTCGTTGAGCTTTAGGCCATATTGTGTTTTATTTATTTTCCAATATTTCGCAATTGATTAAATTGCATCTTCAGGGGATCTACAAAACATACTTAATATTAATATCACAGCTTTTTTATATCTAAAGACACCAACACATTACACAAAGAAATTGCTTACATGTAAAACTTAATTTAGCGTCAAGATTACTTAAAAACTATGACAGACTTCACCGTCATCGTCGACTGTAAATATTGCACTGGATTGCTTTACATCAAACCCGTTCGTGCGAATTGATTTGGTTACGAAGTTTTTCGGCAAATCACACACACGCGACCCGAACGCAAAGTAAGAGAGCAAATGTTTTGATTTTTTTACTTCAGTCTTGTACTGAATTTCATGCAAGCAGGTTGATGCCGCTTTATTTGTTTATTTTTGGGTACACAGAAAAGATTTTGCAGTTGTACAGCAAATATGTGGAGGGTAGAATTTGAAAATGATTTTTGTTTTGTATTAATATTTTTAATGACGCAGAATGCCTCGTCTGCAATGCAACAATAAAAAATGTATGTATGCTTAGAAAGTCTTAAAAAATCATTTTTATATACAATTTGTTTTTTCTCTCAAAAAAATTAACATATGAAGAAAAATACTTTTCAAATTATGAAGTTATTTATATTATTTTTAATTTAAGTCATACAAAGCGAACGCGCCAACAATATATTTTTCATTTCACACTCAATATGAAAATCATCACCCTGTTCTGTCAGTGTAATTTTACCCACACATAAACAATTTAAGCGCTCGCTCTTCTTGGTCGGCTATGCTTTACATATTGCACGATCTCTTCTGTGTTAAGTGTCGGTAGCAGTAGGCTGCGTTGTCGGTGTCGCTTTTAAAGTTGATTCGTTTTGTTGTCTCTAGGTTGTTTATATGTAGCATCTCCAACATCAATCGTTTATTGTAATTATTTTCTGTTTGAAGAATTTTAACTTTCTCAAAGTTTGGTACATGATTGTATGTCTTGCAATGTTCTGCAAGAGCTGTTTTTGGTGCTGTATGATTGTTTCTTAGTTTAATGTCTGATTTGTGGGCAGACATCCGAGTTTTTAACTTATTTTTGGTGGTACCCACATATAATTTGCCACATTTCTCATCACTATTACCATCACATTCTATTTTATATATTACATTGTGTTTATCTGCATTATTTATCTTGGTTTTTGTATTAGTAAAGAATTTGTTAAGGGTATTACTCGTTTTTTGTGCTATTATATATTTGGTTTTATCGTACAAATTAGATTTTTGAAATCTTTCGGATATCTCCGGTACATAAACCATAGATTTGTATACTTTTTCAGTTATTTTTTCTTCGCCTCTCATGTGTTTCGAATTCTTGTTGTAATTATTTATAAGATTATTTATAATCTTATTTGGGAAATTGTTTTTCGATAATATATCTCTTATTTTATTTTTGTTATCGTTGTGAAATTTGGTGTCGCTTATGTTTAAAATTCGGGTTACCAAATTCCTCGCTGTATTTATGACCATCTGCTTTGGGTGTTTAGAATAGAAATTTATAATTCTCCCGGAAGCCGTTGGTTTTTGGTACCAGTCAGCCTAGAATATATGGACTTCCGAAAATCCACAAGGAAGGTTACCCTTTAAGGCCTATATGTTCGTCCGTCAACTCCCCCTCCATTCAATTGTGTAGATATGTGGTTAAGATTTTAAAGAACTTAACTAAGAATTCCAAATACAATGTGAAAGACTCGATAGAATTCAAGAATAAAATAAAAAATCTACCAATTAGTGAGAAAGATAAGATGGTATCGTTTGATGTCGTATCTCTCTTTCCGAGTATACCAGTCGATTTGGGAATAAGAATTGTAGAAGAAAGATGGAATGAAATCGAAGAATACACTAATATGACTAAGTGCCTATTTTTCCGTATTCTCAATTTTTGCATTAAAGAAAATCGGTACTTCAAATATAATGACAAGGTGTACAAACAAAAGAAAGGACTGCCAATGGGTTCACCAGCTTCTCCCATAGTTGCTGATTTAGTGATGGAGAAACTACTTGACACCTGTATGGAACAATTGACGACGAAACCTCTGATACTGACAAAATATGTTGACGATCTATTTGTGATACTCAGGAATGATGCAATATTGGATACTTTGACAATACTTAATAGCTTCAATAAGAATATTCAATTCACGATGGAAGAGGAATGCAATGGATGCTTACCATATTTAGATACTCTGGTATACAAAAAAGCAAGAAAATTAGAGATAGACTGGTACCAAAAACCAACGGCTTCCGGGAGAATTATAAATTTCTATTCTAAACACCCAAAGCAGATGGTCATAAATACAGCGAGGAATTTGGTAACCCGAATTTTAAACATAAGCGACACCAAATTTCACAACGATAACAAAAATAAAATAAGAGATATATTATCGAAAAACAATTTCCCAAATAAGATTATAAATAATCTTATAAATAATTACAACAAGAATTCGAAACACATGAGAGGCGAAGAAAAAATAACTGAAAAAGTATACAAATCTATGGTTTATGTACCGGAGATATCCGAAAGATTTCAAAAATCTAATTTGTACGATAAAACCAAATATATAATAGCACAAAAAACGAGTAATACCCTTAACAAATTCTTTACTAATACAAAAACCAAGATAAATAATGCAGATAAACACAATGTAATATATAAAATAGAATGTGATGGTAATAGTGATGAGAAATGTGGCAAATTATATGTGGGTACCACCAAAAATAAGTTAAAAACTCGGATGTCTGCCCACAAATCAGACATTAAACTAAGAAACAATCATACAGCACCAAAAACAGCTCTTGCAGAACATTGCAAGACATACAATCATGTACCAAACTTTGAGAAAGTTAAAATTCTTCAAACAGAAAATAATTACAATAAACGATTGATGTTGGAGATGCTACATATAAACAACCTAGAGACAACAAAACGAATCAACTTTAAAAGCGACACCGACAACGCAGCCTACTGCTACCGACACTTAACACAGAAGAGATCGTGCAATATGTAAAGCAATCCAGTGCAATATTTACAGTCGACGATGACGGTGAAGTCTGTCATAGTTTTTAAGTAATCTTGACGCTAAATTAAGTTTTACATGTAAGCAATTTCTTTGTGTAATGTGTTGGTGTCTTTAGATATAAAAAAGCTGTGATATTAATATTAAGTATGTTTTGTAGATCCCCTGAAGATGCAATTTAATCAATTGCGAAATATTGGAAAATAAATAAAACACAATATGGCCTAAAGCTCAACGAAATATACAACTGTTTTATTAAAATCAAAAAGGTCGAAAAAACAACAAAAACTAAAATTACAATACGGTGAGCACGACGTAAAACACCAACAAAATGATCTACAAAAACATCAAGAAAAAATGTAACATTGGACACATCTTAAATAAGCACAAAAATAGAAAGGTAAAAACGACAAAGACAAAATGTTCTTTGACCTTCTTAATAAAATGCCGCAATCATGGAATAGTACCTAATTTTATTAAGAATGCAATTAAAAATATCTATGCAATTTTTAATACACATCCTATACATCACATTCAAAATATTTTAAAAAGATACATTGAAATCTTTCAAAACAAAATCCTTAACCTCGTCATAAAACAAAAACATTACGAATTGAAGCAATACAACAAAGAAATTCAAGAAGTAGAAGAAGCATTAAACGAACACTTAACACAAGAGGAGAAAAACAGCATTACTCTCAACCAAAGCAAAATAACAACAAATATAGAGAACCAAGTCAAAAATACTCAGAGGCTAAAATTTGAAAAACTAAAACAAAAACAAATGATAGAACTAAACATAAAGCATAACGAAAAATGGTTTGTTAATAAAACAACAACGGATTTCCCATTCGATGTAAAGTGGCTTCTCTCACTCGGAGATAAATTTGGACTACCAACAACAAAAACGCAGTTTCCATTATTCAAGTTTATTGCGGACGGAGATGAGGTTATTCAAACATGGAACGAAAAAGAAAGAGAAGAAGTGATGAGAACAAAGTTCACAACAATGATCGATACACACATTAATAGAATGACAGAGAGTGGAAGAGACAAATTTGTAAACTGTACAGTGGAACATACCCGTGCTTTCTTGAAACAACATAAAGATATTTTCATTTTGAATGCAGATAAGGGAAATGTGACGGTGGCAATTAGTAAAAATGACTACGAACAAAGGATGAACAACATTATATCGGACATGATGACATATCAAAGACTAAGCAAAGATCCAACAACAAATTTAATAAGGAAGAATAATGAGCTTGTAGAAGAAATGTACAAACATCATATAATTTCGGCAATTGAAAGGAAGCAACTAAAAACTGACGTGGCAACAGCGCCTAGAATATATGGACTTCCGAAAATCCACAAGGAAGGTTACCCTTTAAGGCCTATATGTTCGTCCGTCAACTCCCCCTCCATTCAATTGTGTAGATATGTGGTTAAGATTTTAAAGAACTTAACTAAGAATTCCAAATACAATGTGAAAGACTCGATAGAATTCAAGAATAAAATAAAAAATCTACCAATTAGTGAGAAAGATAAGATGGTATCGTTTGATGTCGTATCTCTCTTTCCGAGTATACCAGTCGATTTGGGAATAAGAATTGTAGAAGAAAGATGGAATGAAATCGAAGAATACACTAATATGACTAAGTGCCTATTTTTCCGTATTCTCAATTTTTGCATTAAAGAAAATCGGTACTTCAAATATAATGACAAGGTGTACAAACAAAAGAAAGGACTGCCAATGGGTTCACCAGCTTCTCCCATAGTTGCTGATTTAGTGATGGAGAAACTACTTGACACCTGTATGGAACAATTGACGACGAAACCTCTGATACTGACAAAATATGTTGACGATCTATTTGTGATACTCAGGAATGATGCAATATTGGATACTTTGACAATACTTAATAGCTTCAATAAGAATATTCAATTCACGATGGAAGAGGAATGCAATGGATGCTTACCATATTTAGATACTCTGGTATACAAAAAAGCAAGAAAATTAGAGATAGACTGGTACCAAAAACCAACGGCTTCCGGGAGAATTATAAATTTCTATTCTAAACACCCAAAGCAGATGGTCATAAATACAGCGAGGAATTTGGTAACCCGAATTTTAAACATAAGCGACACCAAATTTCACAACGATAACAAAAATAAAATAAGAGATATATTATCGAAAAACAATTTCCCAAATAAGATTATAAATAATCTTATAAATAATTACAACAAGAATTCGAAACACATGAGAGGCGAAGAAAAAATAACTGAAAAAGTATACAAATCTATGGTTTATGTACCGGAGATATCCGAAAGATTTCAAAAATCTAATTTGTACGATAAAACCAAATATATAATAGCACAAAAAACGAGTAATACCCTTAACAAATTCTTTACTAATACAAAAACCAAGATAAATAATGCAGATAAACACAATGTAATATATAAAATAGAATGTGATGGTAATAGTGATGAGAAATGTGGCAAATTATATGTGGGTACCACCAAAAATAAGTTAAAAACTCGGATGTCTGCCCACAAATCAGACATTAAACTAAGAAACAATCATACAGCACCAAAAACAGCTCTTGCAGAACATTGCAAGACATACAATCATGTACCAAACTTTGAGAAAGTTAAAATTCTTCAAACAGAAAATAATTACAATAAACGATTGATGTTGGAGATGCTACATATAAACAACCTAGAGACAACAAAACGAATCAACTTTAAAAGCGACACCGACAACGCAGCCTACTGCTACCGACACTTAACACAGAAGAGATCGTGCAATATGTAAAGCAATCCAGTGCAATATTTACAGTCGACGATGACGGTGAAGTCTGTCATAGTTTTTAAGTAATCTTGACGCTAAATTAAGTTTTACATGTAAGCAATTTCTTTGTGTAATGTGTTGGTGTCTTTAGATATAAAAAAGCTGTGATATTAATATTAAGTATGTTTTGTAGATCCCCTGAAGATGCAATTTAATCAATTGCGAAATATTGGAAAATAAATAAAACACAATATGGCCTAAAGCTCAACGAAATATACAACTGTTTTATGAAAAAATATTCTTTAAAAAATCCACGTTGTATTGTTGGTTGAAAAAATATTCTTTAAAAAATCCACGTTGTATTGTTGGTTGAAAAAATATTCTTTAAAAAATCCACGTTGTATTGTTGGTTGAAAAAATATTCTTTAAAAAATCCATGTGGTTTTCTTGGTTGAAAAAATATTCTTTAAAAAATCCACGTTGTGTTGTTGGTTGAAAAATATTCTTTAAAATATCCACGTTGTGTTGTTGGTTTAAAAAAAATTCTTTAAAAATCCACGTTGTGATGGTGGTTGGAAAAAAATTCTTTAAAAAATCCACGTTGTGTTGTTGGTTGAAAAAATATTCTTTAAAAAATCCACGTCGTGTTGTTGGTTGAAAAAATATTCTTTAAAAAATCCACGTTGTGTTGTTGGTTGAAAAAATATTCTTTAACAAATCCACGTTGTGTTGTTGTTTGAAAAATATTCTTTAAAAAATCCACGTTGTGTTGTTGGTTGAAAAAATATTCTTTAAAAAATCCACGTTGTGTTGTTTGAAAAATATTCTTTAAAAAATCCACGTTGTGTTGTTTGAAAAATATTCTTTAAAAAATCCACGTTGTGTTGTTGTTTGAAAAATATTCTTTAAAAAATCCACGTTGTGTTGTTGGTTGAAAAACTATTCTTTAAAAAATCCACTTTGTGTTGTTGATTGAAAAAATACTAAAAATAATTCTTTAAAAAAATCACGTTGTGTTTCCATGCAAAAATCGAAGAATGTTGTTTCAAAATTCATGATTAATGCTCCGAAAAGGTTTCCCACAAAAAAATCCGTTATTTGTTTTATTGTATTTATATTTTATTTATTTATTTTTTATTATAATATTTTCCCATAATAATGTCTTGGTTGTATAATTGTTTAATAATAATAATTATAATAGTAATATTGTTTATATATAGTATAATAATGTATTTTCTTGTTTTGTTTCTAATTTAAAATTAATATAATTTTATAAATTAAAATGTTGCTTCTTTTCCCTTAGAAAAAAAATAAAAAACGAAAACTTATTAAATAAAATAACAAAAACAGAAGCGCAGAATAAAGAAAGAAAATGAAAAGGAAAAACTTAAGAAAAACAAATCCAACAATTGAATCGCAGTAATTTCAACTAAAAGCAAAAGTAAAAAAAATAATAAATTTTTGGCTAATTAAATACTAAAATTTTACAATTTTTGTAGATTTTTTTAAATGTGTTTTTTTGACAATGATGACGATGATGATGTCTACTTTAATACTTCGAGTATTATTTGTTGTAAATAGATTTTGTTGATGATTTTCGTTTTTTGTTTTAAATTTTTATTTGCATTGACAATGAAAGTAGAAAAAATGCTGGCTACGAATACACAACTAACACATCACTTTTTTGCTGCAACTCGTTTCTCGTTTTACAATCTTGTACAAAAGCGTTGCTTCATACCTTATATAAATTTTTTTTTTAATATACAAATGAAATGAAGAAGAAAAACTAAAGTCGAAACATATGTAAGTGTCGACTATTGTAAGATTTTTTATAGCATACCCCATATATTGTGGAGGTTTTTCTTGATCACAGAATATTACCAAGGCTGATTTAGGATGGCAATACTATTATTAGGCAACACACATGCAGATTTCCTACAAATATTTCAGAAGGGACAGGGAAAGATTGCTTTCGAAACCCATTTTCTGTTATGTATTTACTATTTAAATAAAGCCCCTAAAAGTAGACATCTCTATTTCCCCCTTCTGTTAGAACACTTGCCCAATTCTGTTTATTCAACATAATGTCAATATGAAGTATTGATGGTATTATATTTCGCCAATAAACAACATTCATACATATTTCCCACGAACATCCCAGAAGGAGCAAGGAAGGGCCGGTTAAGAAACTCGCCATTATATGGCGCCAAGGAAGAATTGGTTAAGAAACTCGTCTGGTATGTTGTTATTCAAATATAACACCCCAAAATAGACATCAGTTCGACAACACCCTCCAATTCTGTAAGTTCAACATTTTTTGAAGCATTGACGACGTTCTAATTTAATATCAAGAGTGTTTAGTTGTTGTACCCCTCTGCGAAGGATTTTCAGTTCGTATAATGCGCCAATAGCGGCCCTTAAAATCAAAATGCAATACCCTCGCGTTCACTGAAGGGTAAAATCCGTGGAAATATTTATTTTTTACCTTGAAGAACTTTGGAAAGAGTGGTTGTTTCTAAGGATGAAACCAGGATGGGCTTAAGACTTCCGTAGAAATTATGTGTTTTTCGAGCAGGTATATTCCAAACAACATGTCCCCTACTGTTGTCCTTTACAACGACGTCGACACTGTGAAAATATGAATCCATCGGACTTTCTAATTGAAGGGTACCAGGCCTCTGCAAACTCTAACAATGCTGTAAACTGGCGTTTTGGGGCAATACGGTTTACGAATTAAATACTCTTCATGGAGCATGGACCCCATCTCAGAAGTATACATATGTGCAGGCATACTGACTTGAGCAACAGATTTTGAACTTTAGAATATGAATTTGATGACCATTAAGGGCATGCCATATCATTGGGTATTAAACGGTGAAAACAGAGAAACCTTAGAAACAATTGACAAAGTCAAAGGCCTTTGGGAAACTCTGGGAAGGTTGTCAGCAAACTCTATGGTGATTTAAACAGGCGTTATGTGGACCAATCAAATTTTGATCATCGGAGCGTAAAGAAAGCACATGAACTGTAGTTACTTGAGCAACCGATTTTAAACATTAAAGAACAGGACGATCAGCTATCGGCAAAATGGGCACAAGGGTTTTTAGAGAGCGTTTCACTTGCCTCACAGACAGCTTCCTATAAGGTATCGACGTCTGTTTCATATGGACAGCAATTCTTTCAAAATTCTTAGATGGAAAGGAGTATCTTAAGATCAAAAAATGCGTAGACAATTTCCAAGAAACTGCTCCACGCTATCCTGTTGTATGCTATAAGAAATCGCAACTAATCACGATATTATTTTTTCAACACAAAAAAAAACGAGATGTTAACGATCTAATCGACACAATAGCGCTATATAGAATATTATAAATATTTATGTTTGTATATAGAAATATTTATATATATATAGAGAGAGAGAGATAAGAAGTCAGGACTATGATTATATATTGCCATAAGAGTTGTTGTTGTTGCTGATGTTCATGTTCATTGGATATTTAAATGATAATAATTATCTTTTCTATATACGACGACGTATGTATAATATTAATTATTTATAATATATTTCCACTACCGCCACACATCTCAATCAATCATGGTTATATTTACGGGGTATATTTGGGGGGTCGATATGGAGAATTGAAGCTACTATGTAGTATATTTGTATGCATGTCATTGGTATTCTCCAACATTACTATTGCGAACTATAACACTTAATTGGAATTTTTCGTATTTTTCACCTGTTGCTCCTGTTTATTTTCCCTAATCATGTTTAACAACTGCATCATCATTAAAGCCTGTACCTTATCCAATGGATCCATAAAGCCACGCTGCAACCATTTGGGTATTGTGGTGCGTGCATGACTGAAACCCAATTTATTGAGTATATAATCAATGCCATAGGGTTCAATGGATTTTCCAGCCCAATAGAGAATTCGTACCGTTGGTTCCAAATGCCATGTTTGACATTCGAAATGACGCCAATCACGAAAGAATGATTCAAGATCAGTATCATTATTCGGATCAGCAGCGCCACCACCAGCACTAGGTGTTGCTGTTGGATTTTGAGATGTTGCCGTCGCACCAGCAGAGCCTGTATTCGGTGCTGCTGTATTAACAGCTGAGTTTTGATTAATGTTAGTTGTATGTTTTGTTGTTGTTGTTGTTGACGCTGTTGTAGAGTTTGAGTCTTTGGTATCGTTGTTCAAATTATGATTGCTATTTGCCAAATGCTGTGTTGCTCCGCTAGCATTTGCCGTATTAGATGATTGTTGTTGCTGTGTTTGATTTCCATCCAAATTGCTGGAGCTAGCATTTCGTGATGAAAGAGTATTTGATGCTGATGAATTATTAGATGATGTCGAAGCTAAATGCTGTTGTTCTTTTAGAATTTCTTCGGTGACATAGGGTTTTAATTGATGTTTAAGGTTTTGTGAAAGATTTGGGGAGGCAGCTCTGGCTGATTGGGCACCAACCTGGAAAGAAAAACAGCAAAATATGATTAGTGTAAGTATGAAAAATCAAATAAAAATGTATGCACGCAGGAATCCTGTTAGTTTTGTTGGTATTGATTTTTGCGTCTCACTTCCATAAAGATACTGTCAATGTCCATTTCACTGGGCGGTGCATTTGTGTGGTCCTCTTGGAAATTAGTACTTTGCGACGTTTAGAAGAGGAAAAAATTTAGATTCTCCGGATAGTGAAGATGAAGATAAATCACAGCGGGATATCTTTGGTCGTTATACACAATTTGAGAATCTACCACCGTTTGTTTTGAATCCTACCATTGATTCGAAAAATCGATGGAAGAGGAAATGGCAGGGCAACTGAAGATTATCAATGATCTGAGAACCTTGGGGACGGCAAATAACGCATAGTCCACGAGGAAAGAAGAATTGCAGGCTATTTACTATAAATTCTTTAAAAGGGATATGATAGAAACGACCCTCGGTGCGTAAAAGTATGAAAACATCGCAGCGCTCGATATTATTTATGGGTCGTACCCACAGCCATCACATTGATAATGGTTTGTCAACATATTCTGGCAGGAGAATGGATCCAATTGTCACCAATGATTAAATCTTTACAGCCTCCCTTAAGACCTCGAGAACAAATCGAGTAACATAATCGGAAACAATGAGGCAAACAGAGTACAAATTCTCAAGAGGTCCATACAGATACACCACCCAACTGAAATGGACGTTGATGGCACCTCTGTGGAAATGAGACGCAAACATCAGTATCAACAAAAACAACAGGATATCATTTAATTAGGGAAAATGTGTGCTACACACCAAGGATACCACAGAGGATCGGGTTCGTATTTTCGGTAAAACCACAGTTAAAATAAATAAAATCCAAAAACGTGAAAGAAGTGTGGGTAATAAAACACCATCGAAAAGGCAAAAGAATACAAGATAAGTTGTGTTACAATTCCTCCAATGTTGTCATGTTGGCGTTAAGTTGGAATATCAAACAAATGGAACCAAGTTGTTGTTGTAACAGTGTTTTATTATTATGTTTGTATGTTCGTTCTCCTGTTCAATCTGGTTCTGGGTCTATCTCCAGTTCCAAGAAAGTGGCTACTTCGATGGTATGTAACCACAGATCCACTGGAGTTAGATGAGTAGGTTTGGCGGGGCAGTTGAATAGGTGCCCATGCTTCATATTGGGCGATCAATTCCCGCCCAATAGAAATTCAGGCGACTGCAATATCCCGATCGTAATTGAGCCAAAGCTACTCTGGTTTGTCGTGGCAGCTGACGCTCTTCAGCTGCGATAGATGGGGGATGTACTCCGATGACTGCATTGACACAATAATTGCTTATGGCCTTGGCAACTGTGTCCGTGTGAATGCTGTTCAAACCAGCCTGATATGCCTGTTGATCTAGAGGTTCTCTCCTATATTGCTGGACCTCCGTCTCTAGAGCATGAATATCCTTCCTGATGTGTCTGGGTGTATCGATGGCCAGCGGATGGTGATTGGGATGGCTCTCATGGTAACACCCGAGCAAATACTGCAACGATAGCATCTCATTATGTTGCTGTAGATTCCACTGCGGCGTTCTGACAAATTTGAATCTTATCCCACTGCGTGTCACATAAATTCGGTGACCAAACTTGCGCCGCATAGCTTACCACAGACCGACCTATCGCTTTATACGTGGTCAACAAGGTTTCTTTATCTGCACCCCAAGTGCTGCCGACTAGGGACTTATGGACCGTGTTCCTGTATTTTAGTTTATCGAAGATAGCTGTGGCATGCGAGAACGACATGAAAGTGGTGTCGAATGTGACCCCTAGAATTTTGGGGCAGTTTGTGGTCGGAATTCTGCTACCATCGACCCTGATATTCAACTCTCTTCTATACTGCGCCGTCCATGTGGTGAACAGATGCCCTCGAATAGCGTGGAGTGCTTGACAGTATCAAAGGCTTTAGATAAGTCAAGCGCCACCAAAGCGTAATCGGCCTGTACGATTCACCTTTGCTGGCATCATTGCCTGGCTTCCGTAGCGGGACCACTTTCCAGACTTCGGAAACAATAAGGATGGCTAGCGACAGGCTGAGAACTTTAGTGAGATACTCCACTACCGGCTCATCCAGCTGTTTCAACATTACCATGGAAATTCCGTCAGTGCCCAACGCTTTGGATGATTTAGCCTTCCTGATGGCATTCACAACATCATCCATTGTAAACTGTGGTGGTTCATCCTCGACAGAAAGAGATCTAAGGCGACGTAACACTCTTCTCTTCGTCCAGTCATTCTCGGGTTGCTCGACAAACTGTCAATTGAAGTAACTTGCACACCTCTTCGGGTCATTCAACGTAACGTGGCCAAACGTGACTAAGGTCCTGTCACCCTTTCTTTCGGGGTTCGAGAATGAATTAACCACAATATAATTATACCGGCTCCAATTTGCAACTTTTCAGATGATTTAACCACTTGTTCCGCTTATGTTAGCCGACCAGCCTGCCAACTTCCAGTGTCAGCTCGCTGACTCTGGGCTCGACGAGGTTGGTTCGACGAAGCTCATCACGCTCATTTGCTAATCCCGTCGCCTCTGCTGGGAAATTTGGTCTTACTTCGGGTATTGGTCTCGGAACGTCCTTTCCGCTACCCGAACATCAGAAGGATGGGGCAATTCTCTGAAACTCTCTGAAACTCGCCCAATCAGGTTTCCTATGATTGACAAACGTGCGGCTTTCAGGGGTGATGGAATCGAGTGGTCTGCTGATGGAGACAATTATGGGGAGATGGTCTGATCCAAGGGAAATGACGGGTTGCCAAGTGACGTCATTTGTCAGACCAGGTGACACGATGGTTATGTCTGTGGAACTGTGACACACTCCTCTAATTCTGGTAGGGGCGTCCTCATTGACCGAGCAAAACGTAGAGCTATCAATCTGCTCAGCCAGCGCAATACCCCTCTGGTCGTTTCCGAGGGCCGAATGCCACATATCTCATGATGCGCATTAAAGTCCCCCAGGACCAGACGATTATGACCTTCCAAAAGCGGGCTAATGTCAGGCTTATAATCTGAGATACAGCTATTTCTCGGCGGGATGTAAAAAACGAAACAAACACAAACACATGTACACTGAGGTGGCAACCGCTGGCCGGAACGCTGATGTTGTGTGGTCCCGGGTCAATCCGGTACAGAGAACCCGCTGCCGTGGGATTGGAACCAAGTTTGACGAAATCGGCGCGCATGACAAGCACCGATAATCATGAGTCCATGATGTCAGGATCCACAAGAAGGTTGAGCATCAAGCTGGCTTCACTTTTTGCCTGGATGATTTTGCAATCGATACCCGTAGTAGAGACAATAATAGATAGCACCTCTTAGCTTGAAGTTTTTGGAGCAGACGATGGAACCCATACCCATAAAGGTGACAAGAAAACCAATATCAAAGAAACTCAATTTTATTCTTTCTACAATTCAAAACGGAAAGACTCTCGGAGCATTAATGTAGAGTTTGTAAAGTCCCACATTACAAGATGCCGTAGATTATCAAATCATTGATCACCTGCAGATACTCTGCCACTACCTTTCCGTCGTAAATGATTCAATAGTAGAATCAAAATCGATCTGAGATAGATGATCAAATTCTCTATGACGTCAAAAGAGTATCATATTCGGAATTTATCTTCAACTTCACTATCCTCAAAATCTTAATTTATTTCTAACTATTTGAAGCAGCTTAATATGTTCAGTATGCCCGAGGAAAGGTAATTGTTTACCCATGTTTTTATTTGCACTTATCAAAATCGAACTGTATTAGATTATCAAATTTTCTATGTCGTCCAAAGAGTATCATGTTCTGATTTATCTTCAACTTCACTATCCAAAAAATCTTAATTTATTTTTAACTAATTGAAGCATCTTAATGTTGTTCAGTATGCCCGAGGAAAGCTAATTGTTTACCCATGTTTTTATTTGTACTTACCACTTTTTCCTTTTCCTTAACATAGGAAGTAATTAAGTCGTGTAAAAAGAAGAAGGCATCAGCATCAACTGTCACAAATATGTGATCATCAAATTCTGTGGTAAAACTACAGATGACCTCAGGTTTATTATCTGAAAAGAAATGATAATTAATACCCCGAAAACAATTTCCTTATTAAAGAAAAAAAATGACTAACCGGATTGTAGTGGTGTTGTTGGGCCCTGTTTATGTTCCGTTCTAAAATGTAAATGTAAACTAGGTAAGGCGAAAATTACTTCACGATCTTGAGATTTGGTTGAACTAGCTGTACTAGATGCAGCCGATCTGGCACGTTCTATCGAATTGGAGGCAATTTCACGATCATATTCCAAAATGGGGAAGCGATCAACAGCTGGAGGGAAAAAAGAGAAATTGATTAGAATAAAATTTAGATAAAGTTCAAAAACTCCGCTTTACTGAAACCCAAAAATCGCCGGATTTTTTCAGTCATTCGAACTCTCGCCAAAGCCGAGTGATCTTAAAGAGCAGTAGACATTTTAATTCCAAATCTAATTTCATTTATTGTAGGTTCTTCAGTAAAGCGGAATTGCTTTTTAAATTTCAACTTACCATCTATCTCACTATTCGCAAACGCATAGTGGAACCACTCATTCAGAGTCTTAAACTGTGGCGGGAAAACAATATTCCGTGAAATGCGACTCACTATGGCCATTGAGTGATTTTGTTGTTGACCCTCCTCATTCGACTGGCCCAAACATGAGGTAAGGGTTTGTGTTACAAACACCTCTCGTGTTTCGGCATCCTGATAAGCTTCTGTGGTGAAATTAATGAATGGTGATTTTAAACTAAATAAGGCCCATGATTTTGATTTGAAATTAATGCCATGGAAACAAGCCAAGGAAATATTGTTGCCATGCAACTTTACAGAACCACCTAAAACATTGCCATTGCGTGGTAAACGTGTTACCAATGTGGGCACCACAAGTCCCGCCACCATTTCCAATGGTTTTTGCCAATGTCGATGGTGACGTGCATCGGTATTGCTTATATCTGGACCTAAATGTTCACCACCACTCATTTTTTTCTTCATATTTTGGCGGCGCTTCATGCTGGCATTACGTTCGTGAAGACGTGGTTCCAAACTGGAGAATACACGTTTGGACGATTTAAATTGCTGGGTAAAGAATTCTTCCAATTTGTAATACATTTTCAGAAGATCGGCAGTTGTGGACTTGGAAATCATAATTTGTAACTAAAAAGAGAGAGAGAGAGAAAAATACAAAGTTACAAAAAAGATTCAAGAAAAAGAACTTCTCTCCTACCTGATCCCAAGATAAATCACCATGAACAAAGATAATCGCCTTTGGTGCCGTATTATCATATTTGGTCTCCTCGGCCTTACCAGCATTCAGCAGGCTTGTTTTCCACTCATCTTTCATGGCAGCCGAGAATGAACTGATCCGGGTCATCAGCACCGAGGTGCCCATGTAATCCAAACGCAATTCCAATGCCATAAAACTCAAACGTATGGTGTGGCATGGCTCCACTCCTGATTCCTCCTTAATGTGGAAACGATTATTGATTTTATTCACCTCAAAACTACCACCAACAATGCCACCCTTGGCATCCAGTGAAGAACCACCCAAATATATGCCAATATACATATTTTTATAACCCGTACTGCCAATGGACAGGCGACCATCTGATTGGAAATCCTTTGTCAGCCACACCACATTTCCCATAACATTGCCCATATTCATTTGGACATTTAATTTTGTAAAGTTGACAGCAAATAATACCAAAGTTTCCCATGCTGTTATTTGATTCTTTTCCGAAGGTGGTGTACTTGACGATTCATTGCTGGAGGATTTACCCAATGATTTAAGTTTACGTATGGCAGCCCCGCCGGATGAGGTGGGTGTATCGAAATTCAGTTTCATTTTATCACGACCACCATAAAATCCAGATTCAATGGGTGATTTATCGGGCGTTTTCGTACGGTGAAAATCTTTGGGCGTCGTAGGAGTACCGGCGGCAGCATGATCACCACTTTCATTACTGGTTTGTTGAACACTTAAATCACCCAAAAATAAACGACGAACAATACGTCTTCGGTACCAGGCTTTGGGGAATGCCAAAATCTCTGTCAGACGCCGCATATCATACTTGAAAGAGGCACTGCCTATATCAACAATGGTTGAGAATCTTACCACAGCTTTTGACTGATCCAACGACCTTTTCGACGAAGCGGACGGTTCAATGTAAACCTTTCGACATCTTGTAATGTGGAATTTCACAAACTCCACATTAATACTCAGGGAATCCTTGCGTTCCGAATCGGTGAGTGGAGAAAATTGAGCTTCCTTGATATTGGTTTTCTTGCCACCATAAGGATGGAAAATGAACACATTAAAATCGGCCAAACAGCCAGTAACACTAAGGCCTCCTTGTGGAGTTTTATCTTTATCCTTATCTGAACCTGAAGGACCAATTCCGCCTCCTCCTCCCCCTGCTCCCCCATGCGAGCTAGTTGATTCAAAGGGATTTTGCTGATTATCCTCATCTGCTGATCGCTTTGAAGAGAACACAATATCCAAACTTGGCAATTGTAACATACACTCCACCCTGGACACGGGTAGGCAAGAAAATCTAAATGTCGATGGCTGCATGTGGAAATAGACAATAACATCCACCGGAAAGGAGGCATATTGCACATAATTGGCTGGCAAAATATCCAAATTGACGGCATTATTTGAGGGAGTCTGTGGGCCGCTGCTCTGTTCAGCCTTTGTGGGTATGGGTTCTAGGGTTTGTTCCAAAAACTCCAAGATATGAGGTGATATTATTGTCTCTTCGGGTATCGATTGCAAAGTCATCCAGGCAAACAGTGAAGCCCGTTTGGTGCTCATTCTTCTTGTGGATCCTGACATCATGGACGCATGACTATCGGTGCTTGTCATGCGCGCCGATTCCGTCAAACTTGGTTCCACTGTTCTTGATTGATAATGCAACTTAACATCTAAGCCCGGTATGTGGAATATTGTCAAATCCGTAAGCATGGCAGCATTGGAAGGATTGTAGCGCAACTTACTTTTATCCCTTTGTCTTCTCGAGGGCGTGGGACTGCCCCAATCATAACCCACACTTCGTTCACGTTTGTGGGTCTTAACTGTGGTTGGACCGGAAATACAAAACCGATCTTCTGTGGTTTCCTTGGTGTGTAGCACACATTTTCCCGAATTAACTAACACCTTGATATCCAGCTCAAAGTCCACATTGGGTTCCTGTTGCTTCTGCTGATACTGATGTTTGCGTCTCATTTCCACAGAGGTGCCATCAATGTCCATTTCACTGGGTGGTGTATCTGTATGGACCTCTTGGGAATTTGTGCTCTGGGGCTCATCATCACTATCGGCATTGGGTAGGGATGTTTGTCTCATCGTTTCCGAAAACGTCACCCTATTTGTACCTGATGCCTTTAGGGAGGCACTCCTTGAATGACATGAGGCCGGTGTAGATTGTAAGCTAGAGATTTCATCATTAGAGGCAATGGGATCCAATCTCCTGCCAGAATATGTGGCCAAACCATCATCAATGTGATGACTGTGGGAACCACCCATAAATGATATGGACCGCTGTGATGTTTTCATACTTCTACGCATCGAGGGACGTTTCCACTTTTGTATCATATCCCTTCTAAAGAATTTATAGCAAATAGCCTGTAATTCTTGCAGTCGTCTTTCCTCTAGGGCTATGGTGTTATGTGTCGCCCCCAACGTCCTCAGATCATTGATAATCTTCAGTTGTTCTGCCATCTCCTTTTCCATCATAAATGAACGCTTCTTCGAATCAATGGTAGGATCAAAAACAAACGGTGGTAGATTCTCAAATTCTCTACGACGTCCAAAGGTGTCACGTTGTGATTTATCTTCATCTTCACTATCCGGCGAGTCTAAATTGGTTTCTTCCTCCTCGAAGCCGCTTAACATTGTTAGGGTATGGCCAAGGGAAGATAATTGTTTGCCTATATTAATATCCAAATGGATATCGACGCCTTCCATTTGCCATTTAACATTCAACAACCATTTGGCATTTTCCATTTTCTTCGCTGCCGTGGTGCGCGAACATACCTCATAGGTACCTTCGGAGACTACACAAACATTCATAATGGGTTCATTGGGATTTGGTTTCCAATCATCCAGTGTCGTCTCAAAATCGTCAGCAAACCGCAAACATAAACCTTGGAATTTTCCTTTGGATACCAGAGATCCTGAATTGCATGCCGATATTATGGTATTTTCCAAGGTGATGACCACTGCTCCTTTGGGTTCAAAATCTTGATAGGATCTTGAACCCCAGGACTGTAGGGGAATGGAAGGGAAACAAAAATGAGAAATATGAAAACATTTTGTTATACTTCTTCAGACAGATGAACGTCTACTCAGGTCTTCTATAGTCTGAAGAACACCTCTTCTACAGACAAAAGAATACCTCTTGACGTCTTCTATAGAAAGAATACGACTATTTCAGGTTTTCTGCATACGGAAAAAAGACCTCCTCAGGACTTCTATGGACACAAGAAGGCCTACTCAGTTCTTCTATGGACACAATTAGACATACTCAGTTCTTCTATAGGCAGATGAATCCCTCTTAACGTCTTCTATAGACAGAACACGACTACTTCAGGTCTTTTATAGACAGAAAAATAAAGACATGAATCTTTTATAGAAAGAAGAAGTCTTCCAAGGTTTTCAATTAACAAAAGCGAGTCCTCCCAGATCTTCTATTGACCAAAGTAGCCGTCTTTGGTCTGTAAGTCTGTAAACAGTTTATAGAAGAAGACCTCTCGAGGCCTTCTATAGACAGAAGAAGATCTCTCGAGGCATTCTATAGACAAAAGAGGGCCTCTCGAGGCCTTCTATAGACAGAATAAGACAGCTTGTGGTCTTCTGTAGACAAAAGGACTTTTATATATAGAAGACCTCTTCAGGTCTTTTATGGACGAAAATATATCTTTCAGTTCCTGGATAGGCTCAGGAAGACCTAAAAATGTCTTCTAAAGACATTTTAGACAGAAGAAGAGTTCTTCAGGTCTTTTATAGATAGAAGAAGGCGTCTTCAGATCTTTGGTAAATAGAAAAAGGGGTACTATAGACAGAAAGAGGACATATGTAGCTTTTTTAAGGTTAGTGGAACACCTCTTCAGGTCTTCTATAGACATGAACACGTTTCTGAACTAAGAATCTGTCCTTAATCACAGCACTATGCATCCTTCAACCTGCCCTCACAATTTAGCTTAAAAATTTCGACTTCGACTTAACGTGTGTGTGTGTTTTCATATCCATACTTACATTAGCCACAGGATTCAAAGGCAAACATATGCCCATATCTTCCACAGTCAATTGCAGGAACAGTGTTGACAAATTGGAGCCAGCAATATTACTAAATTGGTTAAATGCCACTCTATCGAAAACCTGGAAATGCCAAAAGAGAAGTTAAAAATATCAAAAAAAAAACACAAAAGGATATTTCTCACTATTCCTTCACCCACCTGCTGTGACTGTTGTTGGGCATTTTCATAATTCAAATTGGCCCTCTTCTCGGCCCAATACTCATAGGCATTCTTATAGTTTAACCACACTAATATGGCCTTATCAACAGCTATCGGCTGAATGTATACCAAAGGACGTTTTAACGTTAGCAAGATTAATTCTTTATCCTCGTTAAGTAATTCATCTTGGAATGCATTACGTAAACCGATAGTTGTGTGAAAAAACGCATATTGTTGGAACTCCGGTTCAGCTTCATCGAATATGACATTGCGTATCAGCTGGCCCAGTGATAGATTAAAATCAATGTGGGCTTTACCAAACATTTTACGATCATTGCCTTCACCAAGATTTTTTACGCGATTCGACAAATGCAACTCCAAGGTGCCGGTTTCAAAACGAACCGCCGAATTGCAGGGTGTGGTGGCAGTCAATTGTATACGTTTCATAGATATGTTCAATGAGAAGAGTATACGTTTAAGGCTGGACTCTTGGACACTACCACTATCACTATCCTCGGACCATAGTGGCACAGGTTTCTCCCCGCCATACACCTTTTGTAGCACCTCATTGACCTCACGCATAAACACCTTTTGCACGAAAACCAAGTGGTTAAGTAAATCTGTGGTTAAGCATCTCTCAAATTCTCCAATTTCTGCAGAGGCATTAACATAACCTCCTTGTCTCAGCACCACACCTTCAACACGTTCATTTTCTTCTTGGCGATGTTCGGGTATATATTCTGCGCTAACATGGACCGGTGGCAAAGCAATACAGGCCTCCGAAGGCAAATTCATTTCATTCTAAAAAAAAAAAAAAAATAGAGCAGAAAAACAAAGCAGTAAAACTATAAATATAAGTATGACATGTTGGGAGCTGTTCTACAAAACTCACCCTCACCTGAATTTTAGTATTAAAACTCAGTGTATGTGTGGGCAAATCTATAACGAATTTTGCACGATTCCCAGAAACACCAGTGGAGCTAACATGATTCATACGATATTGGGCCTGCAGTGATGGCAGTAGGGCAGCATTAATTGACAAGGATTGCAGCAGGACATTAAACTGCATAACCAAAGGTTGTAGTAGGCCATTTTGTTGTGGCTGGGTCCTTGTCTGAGTATTAAATTTACGACTATGCGGTTGGGGTTTTTCTTTGGTATCCATATTTGAACCAGAATTTCTTGAATGGAATGGAGATTCTGGTTCATCTAAATTATGTGTACGCGATGCAGTACGTCCGGAATTGCGACCAACACGTAATTCTTGTAACGTTGATGAGAGTTGTTTGGATGAGCGGGTCATCATGCCGTGCAGAGCTACTGGATGTTGAGGAATGTCTATATTAACGGGGCCAATTGAAAGAAGGCCACTATTTTTATCGCGTCCTCGTTTTGTTAGACTGGAGTAGAGCGTTTGACTTTTACCCACAGTTACTTTGACAACAGTTCTGGGTAGGAAAAACGAAGAAACAAATTGAAAATGTGTGAAAACGAAATATAGTTAAGAAATATGCAATTATATACAGAAAATGAGCAAATATGTGCAGAAATATGCAAATATATGCAAATGTAAACGGAAGTATTGTAAATATATGCACAGATATGCAACTTGAAAAAATTAAGTTTAAGCAGAAATATTTTGCCACCTATAGTTTTATAACTCTACAATAAAAAATCTTTTTCTACTCACTGTTGATTTGGGGCGACACCTTCCAGCAGAACAATCATTGCCCTACCAACTTGTCCGGTTAGTGAACATTCCAATGATACTGGCCTGGCCTTTTTACGCCACGTTGCTGAACCATTTAGTGTGGTTATTTCAGCTTCCAATTTCAGGCCACTTAAAGTGGCCAATAATCGAGTCTTGTGTATCTTCGCCACACCGAATACAATCAGACGCGTCTTCTCCTGTGATATACTATCGAATATTTCTTTATGTTGTGGCAGTGGTGTTGGTGCACTCGTTAAATCATCATCATCGTTACGGGTATCTTGTCTTGTATAACCTCCAAAAGGTTTCTTTTCATTTGTCAATGATATTCTCTGTTGAACAGTTTTAGTTTCAGGCATTGTTCCATATAATTCTAATAAATGGAATATTGTTTTCCAACAATTCGGAGTGTCCAATAATGGTGGTATAATGGCATTGAAACCATTTTTAGTGATTGTATTATAATCACCGCTGACACTTGTGGCACAGGCATTACCACCGTTAAGTGATGCCTTTGATTCTAGTGACAGCTTAAACATGTGATGTTCTGATACTGATGTTGTTGGGCTATCACGCAGCGGAGATGATGATGATTCATTGAGATTTGTATAACCCAGTTTTCCCTTCACCGATTTCCCTGTGGATCGTAGTTTTTGGGCAAATGATTGTGGACGATTTTTGGCGCTTGGTGAGGGTGTCAACTGAATGAGAGGTCTCATTTTGCTAAGGCAAGAGAGGGAAATAACATTATTTTTAAAGCACTCTGTGTTGCCATTGTTGTATCTCTGTCTTACCTTCCTGATGTATGAGTCATTGTAACCATTTCATTGAATTTATCATAACGTTCATCCGAGGAATTTTCGTTATGATTGAAACGATCTGAGACGGAGCCAAAAGGCATAATATCATTGGGTTCGGAAGCTGGAATTAAGAATAAATTACTTACAAAAATTACCGCCAAAACATCTCCCTCTTTTTAACTTACCCAAACTATATTCATCCTTGGCATTCGACTTCTTACTTATATCTGGCTGATCATGGAATTCATTTTGGGCATCCTTAACATTTTGATACATGTTGGTTATTTGATGTAGCAAACGCAACAAGGGCATATTGACCTGGAATAGAAATGTTTATAAGAAACAGTTACAAGAATTGAAAATCTCTGCCGCCCCTCCCTCCCTTCTTACCTGTTGCGATATAAATCTAATATTTATACTAAAATTAATCACAGTACTGGTATGTTTCTTCATTTGCCGACGTGACATATAAATGACATTTTGCCTTGCCGTATCCACCATGCCATCGGACATTTTCAATACTTCCAACTCAATTCCGACACGTTCACACAAAAACAATGGTGTATCCATCATTATGGTTGGTCTACCATTGGCCTTTTTGCTCGGTATTTTGGTTGTCTTCGTTTTGTTTTTGTCTCCTGCCTCGGAGACCACAATATCAACACGTATCGAATCGAAGGTCCCGATCAGCGATAGATTTGTGCCAAAGTTTTCCAATGAAGAAATATCTGAAAGATAAAGTTTGAAAAATTTTATTAGCTAAGCAAAACAGGGCAATAAACGTGGACTTTTTGGAGCAACAAAACGTGGATTTTTTAAAGGTTTTTGGAGCAACCAAAGAGACTATCAAACGCGGATTTTTTTTTAAGATTTTTTTTTAAATTTTTAAAGATTATTTTGTAGCAACCAAAGAAGCTGCCAAATGTGGCCTAACACGGATTTTTTAAGATTTTTTTTGGAGCAACCAAACGTGGACTTTTTAAAGATTTTTCGGAGCAACCAAAGAGGCTACCAAACGTAGATTTTTTTAAAGATTTTTTTGGAGCAATCAAATAGGCTGCTAAACGTGGATTTTTTAACGATTTTTTGGAGCAATCAAGGAGGCTACCAAACGGGGATTTTTTTAACGATTTTTTGGAGCAACCAAAGAGGTTACCAAACGTGGATTTTGGCCGATTTTTTGGTGCAACCAAAGAGGCTACCAAACGCGGATTTTTTAAGATTTTTTTTGGAGCAATCAAAGAAGCTACCAAATGTGGCTTTTTAACGATTTTTTGGAGCAACCAAAGAGGCTACCATACGCGGTTTTTTTAAGATTTTTTGGAGCAATCAAAGAAGCTACCAAATGTGGCTTTTTAACGATTTTTGGAGCAACCAAACGTGGATTTTTTAAAGATTTTTGGAGCAACCAAAGAGGCTACCAAACGCGGATTTTGGCCGATTTTTTGGTGCAACCAAAGAGGCTACCAAACGCGGATTTTTTAAGATTTTTTGGAGCAATCAAAGAAGCTACCAAATGTGGCTTTTTAACGATTTTTGGAGCAACCAAACGTGGATTTTTTAAAGATTTTTGGAGCAACCAAAGAGGCTACCAAACGCGGATTTTCTAAGATTTTTTGGAGCAACCAAACGTGAATTTTTTAAAGATTTTTTTGGAGCAACCAAAGAGACTACCAAGCGTGGATTTTTTAAAGATTTTTCGGAGCCGCCAAAGAGGCTACCAAACGCGGATTTTCTAAGATTTTTTGGAGCAACCAAACGTGAATTTTTTAAAGATTTTTTTGGAGCAACCAAAGAGACTACCAAGCGTGGATTTTTTAAAGATTTTTCGGAGCCGCCAAAGGGGATTCCAAACGCGGATTTTCTAAGATTTTTTTGGAGCAACCAAAGAAGCTACCATACGTGGATTTTTTAAAGAATTTTTGGAGCAACAAAAGAAGCCGCAAATGTGGATTTTTTAACTATTTTTTGGAGCAACCAAAGAGGCTACCATACGTGGATTTTTTAAAGATTTTTTGGAGCAACCAAAGAAGCCACCAAACGCGAACTTTTAAAGATTTTTCGGAGCAATCAAAGGGGCTGCCAAACGCGGATTTTTTTAAGATTTTTTGGAGAAACTAAAGAAGCCACAAAATTCGGATTTTTAAAGATTTTATGGAGCAACCAAAGAGCCTACCAAACGCTGTTTTTTAAGATTGTTTGGAGCAACCAAAGATACTATCAAACGTGGATGTTTTAATGATTTTTTTGGAGCAACCAAACATAATTTTTTTAAAGATTTTTTGAAGCAATCAAATTTGGATTTTTAACGATTTTTTGGAGCAACCAAGGAGGCTACCAAACGGGGATTTTTTAACGATTTTTTGGAGCAACTAAAGAGGCTACCAAACGCGGTTTTGTTAGGATTTTTGGAGCGACCAAGCAGACTATCAAACGTGGATTTTTTAAAGATTTTTTTGGAGGAACCAAACAGACTATCAGACGTGGATTTTTAAAAGATTTTTTGGAGCAACCAAACAGACTATAAAACGAGGATTTTTTAAAGATTTTTGGAGCAACCAAACAGACTATCAAACGTGGATTTTTTAAAGATTTTTTGGAGCAACCAAACAGACTATCAAACGTGGATTTTTTAAAGATTTTTTGGAGCAACCGAACGCGGAATTTTTAAAGATTTTTTGGAGCAAACGAACGCGGAATTTTTAAAGATTTTTTAGAGCAACCGAACGTGGAATTTTTAAAGATTTTTTGGAGCAAACGAACGCGGAATTTTTAAAGATTTTTTGGAGCAACCAAACAGACTATCAAATGTGGATTTTTTAAAGATTTTTTGGAGTAACCAAACGCGGAATTTTTAAAGATTTTTTAGAGCAACCAAACGCGGAATTTTCAAAGATTTTTTTGGAGCAACCAAACCCGGAATTTTTAAAGATTTTTTGGAGCAACCAAAGAGTCTACCAAACGTGGATTTTTTAAAGATTGTTTGGAGCAACCAAACGTGGATTTTTAAAGATTTTTTGGAGCTACCAAAGAAGCCACCAAACGTGGATTTTTAAAGATTTTTTGGAGCAACCAAAAAGGGTTACCAAGCGTGGATTTTCTAAGATTTTTTGGAGCAACCAAACGTGAATTTTTTAAAGATTTTTTTGGACCAACCAAAGAGACTACCAAACGTGGATTTTTTAAATATTTTTCGGAACCACCAAGGGGGCTAACAAAAATTGATTTTTTGGAGCAACCGAAGATGCTAACTAACGTGTATTTTTTTAACGATTTTTTGGAGCAACCAAAGAGGCTACCAAACTTGGATTAGTTAAAGATTTTTTGGGGCAAACAAAGGGGTCGTCAAGTCATAACTATTTGCGATAAGATGAAAGTGACTGATCGGCAGAACTTGGGGTACTGACCAAGAAACCATGCTGACCTCTTATAAATCAATAGGCCAGTCTGGGGTAAGCTATGCGGCGCCAGTATGCGGTATGGTATGCAAATTTTGGGGCAACACAGTGAAAGAATATTCAAACGCCCTGAGGACTGCAACAGGTTGCCTGGGTCACCCTTATTACGGTACATCGGCACAAAAACTCGATGGTGCAATGTTTTTTTTTTAATTTGTTTAGAGCAATCGAAGATTTCCCCATATTAGGCATTTTAGGAGATTTTTAAAGATCAGATAAGTAGTGCGATCTCTAACACATTTTTGGAGTTACCGACAAAAATTGGTAAAATTGCTCATAATTTCGGTAATTAACGATATTATTCGGTAAGTTAGCACCAATAGAAAGTAGTCGCAAAGTTCTACCGATAGCAACAGTGTTGTCAACTTTTATTTGAACATTCCATTCATAATTTTGAGTTAAAATGTTACCAATTTTTGTCGGTAACTCAAAAAATGAGTTAGAGAATTGCACTACAGAACAGGATTTGTTGAAATGTAGAGTTGTAAGGATAAACAAAAAAGGTTCAAACATTTGTTTTTTAAGATGTTATGCAACCAAGTAAGATTTTTTGAATTTTAGAAATTTTTAGGAGTAATCAAACGGACCAATGCATTCTCATAATTTTAAGGAACCCAAAGAGGAATCATATCATGTTTTTAGATTTTCAGCGGCAGGCCACCACACATGATTTGAAGCATTTATTTAGTCCAAAGGCGATTTCAGACAACAAAAAGTTTTTTTTTTATTTTTTAAGATCACCAAAAAAAGTTTAAAAAATTCCATGTTGAAAAACTTACCCGTATTGGAAAACTTATTGATCATTTGTTGTGGCATAACGCCCAGGCACGTTAACAGAGGCTCAAAAATTAAATGGGCATCCAGCAAAGTAATTGAGTCCTGCATAATTCCTGGACGCAATGGAACATTTCCTGGCATTTTATTAACTGGTGTTGGTCGCAAAATCTCCTTTTCGGGGAATGTCTCCTTTTTCTTATTCTCCTGTTGCTTGGCCATCCAAAAGTATAAATCTTCTTTTTGATTGTCCGAAGTACTCAACCAGAAACGATTTATTGAATTTGTAGAACTAATGGAACCCTCCTGTAAGGCACCATATTCTAATGGAAAATAAGAAAGAAGAAATTAGATTAAAGAAAACAACAACAAAAATAACAAAGAAAACTACTTACCAATCTCGGCCGCCTGCTTGTCTACTAACCCAGATATGATTGGCAACATTTGTATGCTAGAACGGGAAGAATTGCCATGTGAATAGGTCGAGGCTTTTGTTAAACTTTTGCTATAATTTCTTTTTGTTTTTTAATTCACAAACCAAAAATACCAGATGGGTAGATTTCATTGCATACCGGATTTAGATATTTACAATACGACGTTATAGGTTAAGAACAAAAGAAATGGGAATACAATACACAATATATGTAAATAAATATACATAGCAGGAATAATATACAATAAATACATAGTTAGGGCCATGTTGGTTGGTTAATCAAACTTACCCTCTCCTCGAAAGATGAATATTTGGTGAGGTTGATGTTGAACGTTGCGATCCATGCAACACACCATCATTTGCATAGCCCATACCAAATTGATTGGAAGCTATATTGAGACAAAATCAAAATTTTCCATTTAGTTTTACAACTTATCAGCAGAAAAAGAGTTTCTGTTTTGTGTGGTTCGGTGCCATAAATATGTTTATGAGATTTGTGTGTGTAGAGTTCGTGAATTGTAAAGCCTTTGGAAACGATGCTTCGTGAAGATGGGTGTTCTTTTACATAAACTAATCTAAAAACGTGGACAAACTACAGCAACAATTGTAGTTGTACTTTTCATACAAAGTTTGGCTATAACTGAATTATGGAACTCGGTCAAAAAAAGTCGGCTTTGCCAACAGCAACTAAGCTATCCTAAGCATATGGTTCTACAAAAAACAATAACGCAGCAATTCTGGACATTTAAGAGGTAGGTATCATTAACAGTGGGTTTAAAAAACCATAATCCTTCTTATATTTCAAGAATACGATAGTGCTAGACGTGCGTAAACGCGTGGCCCTAAATATGGGTACTTTTCGGATCTCAGAAAGTGTTGACTTCCCCTAGTAAGAACTGCATCCCTCAAAAAATATTTTTTTAAAAAATTTAAGTCACCCATGAAATTGTTTTTAAAAAATCCACATCCCTCAAAATATAGTTTATAAAAATACAAATTCCTGAAAAAATATTTTTTTATAAAATTCACGTCCCTCAAAAAATATTTTTCAAAAAATCCACGTCGCTCAAAAATATTTTTTAAAAAGTCCACGTCCCTCAAGAAATAGTTTATAAAAAATACAAATTCCTCAAAAAATATTTTTTTATAAAATTCACGTCACTCAAAAAATATTTTTCAAAAAATCCACGTCACTCAAAAAAAATTTTTTTTTTAAAGCCCCCAAAAAAATATGTTTTTAAAAAATCCACGTTGTTCAAAAAATATTTCTTTTAAAAAATCTACGTCCCTCAAAAAAATATTTTTTTTTTAAATCCACGTCCCTCAAAAAATATTTTTTAAAAAATCCACGTCCCTCAAAAAATATTTTTTAAAAAATCCACGTCCCTCAAAAAATATTTTTTTTTTAAAAATCCACCTCTCTCAATAAATATTGAAAACAAAATTAAAAAAATGTACGTCCCTCAAAAAATATATTTTTAGAAAATCCACATCCATCAAAAAATATTTTTTAAATTATACACGTCTCCAATCCAAGTCCCTCAAAAAATATTTTTTTTTAAAACAAATTCCCCAAAAATTTTTTTAAAAAATCCAGGTACCTCAAAAAATGTTTTTTTTTAATCCACGCCCTTAAAAAAGTATTCTTTAAAAAATCAACCTCCCTCAAAAAATATTTTTTAAAAAATCCACCAGCATCCTGATCTCCTCAAGGAGTTAATCCACACCGGACATTTAGACCTAATCTAAATCCCAATCCCACGACGGCCGGTTCTATGTACCGGATTGACCTGAGGAACCATCTTCTCGGCCAGGGGCCGTCACCTCAGCAACTACTTGTTCGTGTTCGTCTTTATTTTTATTTTGGGAGCGGCATGTCTCGGAATGCCTGCTCCGGATTCTTTTGGTCCGTGCCGGGATTGAGAGTAACCCCTGGCCATGGTTCTGCACCGTTTGTCAACGTCTCATCCACCATAGGTCGGTGTCAATGAGATGCAACGGGTGCCAAGGATGGGTGCATTTCAGAAACTGTTCAGGCCTCACCTACCTGAGGGAGTATTACGACAGGGTTTATGTTGCCTCGTGTTGCGCCAATATGAACCCCAGTGAGTCTTCATCATCAACATCATCGGATTATGAAACTCCCCCGCAATCTCCCAGACAGCAGTATCAGCAGCGGCCGTTAACACCGCGTATTGCTGTCCCAGTTCCTGAGGATGTAACATTCTTGCAGTTTAACTGCGATGGTCTTCAAACCAAGATCAATGAGATCGTGGACTTTACGAGTCGGTGAAATATTATGGTCGCGGCGATCCAGGAAACGAAGCTGAGCAACAACTGCAGTCTGCGGAGTTGTGATGGATACAACGTTCTTCGCCAGGATCGTACGAGAAGTTGGGGTGGAGGGCTTGCATTCCTACTGCACCAGTCTGTCCAGTACAGACCTATTTCGCCTGATCTAGACTCTAGTGACCCATACTTGGAGTGTATGGGGGTAGCGGTAAGGTGTGGATCCGCCGAGATAGAACTGCTGAATGTGTATATCCCGCCGCTCAATAACTGTGCCCCGCGTTATTTGCCTATCATCAGGCCTGTTCCGAGGTGATAACCGGCTGGTCCTAGGGGATTTCAATGCACATCACGAGTTATGGCATTCAGCTCTAGGAAATGACCAGAGAGGTACAGATCTGGCTGAGCAAATAGATAGCTCCACATTCTGCACTGCGAACGAGGACGCACCCACCAGGATTAGAGGAGACTGCCACAGTTCGCCTGACATATCCATTGTGTCACCTGGTCTGACGAATGACGTGACATGGCAACCCGTCATTTCCCTTGGGTCGGACCATCTCCCAATCCTCATCTCCATAAACAGACCACCAGACTTCATAACCTCTGAACGCCGCACTTTCATTAATCATGGAAAAGCGGATTGGCAAGGTTTCAGAGAGTTCACTAATCAACGCTTCAGAGAACTGCCCAGTCCCTCTGATGTTCGGGTAGCAGAGAGGAAGTTCCGAGACATCATCACTGCCGCAGCCGCTCGCTTTATCCCTGCTGGTCGAATACCTGAAATAAGACCCAATTTCCCAGCAGAGGCGACGGGATTAGCTAATGAGCGTGATTAGCTTCGTCGGACGAAGACGATCGGACATCTGTCACGTTTAACGGCGTGGCTGTGACAGATCCGAAGAGGTGCGCTGGCTATTTCTGCCGACAATTCATCGAGCACCCCGATAGCGACCGGGCGAAGAGAAGTGTTTTGCGTCGTTTGCAATCTCTTCCAGCCGAAGAAGAACCGCCACAATTTACGATGGATGATGTTGCAGATGTTATCCGAGGCGCAAAGTCATCCAAAGCGCTTGGACCTGACGGAATTTCTATGGTGATGCTAAAACAGCTGGATGACCCAGGAGTCGAGTATTTAAGTAAGGTCCTCAACTTATCGCTAGCCACCCTAATAGTTCCCGATGCCTGGAAGATGGGCAGGGTGGTCCCGCTGCTGAAACCTGGCAAAGATGCCAGTAAAGGTGAGTTGTACAGGCCGATTTCACTTCTATCACCAGTAGCAAAGATACTCAAGGCATTACTCCTCCCCAGCATCAGAACGTGTTATCCAGTTGCAGATCATCAACACGGGTTCCGGAAGCAGCACAGTACCACAACAGCACTGCACGCCATTTCCACATATATTGGACGAGGACTCAACCAGGACAAACCATGTCACAGAACAGTGATGGTAGCATTGGATCTGACCAAAGCGTTTGATACGGTCAGCCATGCTAGGCTGTTCGAGGATATCGAGAATACTACCCTCCGGCCTTGTCTGAAACGCTGGGTCATCAACTATTTGTGTGGTCGCCAGAGACAGGAAGTCCAAACCCCGTAGAGTGAAGCAGGGAGTTCCCCAAGGAGGGGTGATATCTCCGGAACTGTTTAACCTCTACCTCTCTGCAATTCCGCGCCCTACCGACGGCATTGAGTTAATTACGTACGCGGATGATTGTACACTCATGGCGTCAGGTCCCAATATCGGTAACGTTTGTGAAAGGCTAAATGCCTATCTCATTGAACTTGTAGAGTTTTTCCACGCGAGGAATATGAAAATATCCACCACTAAGTCAACAGCCACACTGTTCACCACATGGACGGCGCAAATGAAGCTCCCACTGAATGTGCAGGTCGACGGTGCAACTATTCCGACCACAAACTACCCCAAAGTCCTAGGGGTCACATTCGATAGCATGTATAAGTCGTCCCAGCATACTACAGTTATCTGCGATAAGCTGAGAAACAGGAACAAGGTCCTCAAGTCCCTAGCCGGCAGCACTTGGGGTGCGGATAAAGAAACCTTGTTAACCACATACAACGCGATAGGCCGGTCTGTTGTAAGCTATGCGGCGCCAGCGTGGTTTGCTAACGTAAGTGATACGCAATGGGATAAACTACAAATCTGTCAGAATGCTGCCCTGAGAACAGCTACAGGGTGTCACCTCATGTCTGCAGTGGACCATCATGAGGAGACAAAGATCCTTCCTGTGAGTCGTCACAACAGGATGTTGACGATGCAGTACTTGCTTGGATGCTATAGGCAAGACCACCCAAATCACCATCTGGTGGATATGCCTGAACCCCCCAGGCGTGTTAGGGAGGATTATAGAGATCTAGAGAAAGAGGTCCAAAGATATAAAAGAGAACCTCTAGATCAACGTGCATACCAGGCAGGTTTAAGAGACATTCATACTGATGCGGTTGCAGAGACTCTGGCAGCCTACAGTGTGAATATAGTCATCGAAGATCATCCACCACCCGTGGCAGCGGAAGAACAGCAGCTGCCAAGACAAACGAGAGTCGTGTTGGCGCAACTTAGATCTGGTTGGTGCAGCCGCCTCAATTCTTACTGGGCCAGGATTGATGGCACGCGGAATATCTGGCCAGCATGTGGCACCGGTCCGCATACTACGCAGCACCTGTTTAACTGCCCAGCCAACCCGACTGACTTATCTCCTCTCTCTCTTTGGACTAATCCAATTCAGGTGGCGTCCTTTCTGAGCTTGGAGCTGGAGGCTGAGCCGAATCAATAAAATAAAGATTTACATGTACTTGTAGAAGCTGCTACAACAACAACAACCTAATCTAAACCAGCTCCATTGTGTGTCGCTAACGTAGGAAGTCTGTATAGTTAAGGACGAAACATCCCCAAGATGTGCTTACAATTCACGATATCGATATCCTCTTTTCTATAGTTTATCTCTCTTTCGACGCATATTTATAACATCCAACCATAGTTTTTCTTTGTTAAAATTATAAAACATTACCAAAGAAAAGTACTTAAATAGAATAAAAGTAATAATTATTGCAAAATAAATTACAAACTAATAGTGACAATTGTTGTTGTTGGTTGACTCAACAAAAGTGCTAGCTAGCATTTCAGCATAAGATTTTCAAAGGCACCAAAATCACCATATCCATTTAATAGATAAATTATCACACAAACTTACCAAATTTAAGTAAAATACAGAGATATACACACATATAAAAATACTTACATAAATACAACTAAATTTAAATTATTTTTAGAAAAAAGAATGGACACTTATTTAATGAGTATAATAGCACACATATATATTGACAATATGGGCACAAGGTGCAAAGGCCAAAATTAGATTTTACAGCGATATGGTGCACTGTAACACACTCACTCACAAATATACATACACAGAGACACAAATAACTATAGCATATGAAAATGGCTTTAATGACAACCAATCAAACCTTTAACTGAAATGCTTTTTTAGATAAAGGAAAATAAAACACGGATTTTAAAAGAATGAACTGAGAGATAGCAGGAGCTTGAAAGCAAATAAAATTTGAAATTTAGACACTTGTTGCTCTTTTGGGTGAATAGGTGGGGTGTTGTGTAGCAAAGAGCAAACAACTCAAAATTTTAAAAGGCATTAAGGAGAAAGAAAATTAAAAAAACATATAAAATTTTGGGTTAAAAACAAGGGAAATATTTTGAACAATTAAAAAAAACTAAAAAATTTCTTTAGCAGATTTTCTTGTTTTTTTGTTTTTGATAGATTAAACATCCAAGGAGACATTCAAAAAGTAACCAGAATCAGAGATAGTAGATAAAGAAAATTTCTAGTTTTTTCTTGTATTTGTTCAAAACAAACAAAGCGTTAATCAAAAAAATACCAATATGAGTTCGATGATGCTGTGTTTGCCCAAGTAATAAAGCATTCTCACTCTCTTCAGGATTGTCTCCAACACCAGCATATGCCCCTAAATCATTATCACCTTCACATTCGGGATCTTCACATTCCTCTTCGTTTTGTGGAAATGAAAATGTGACATTTATCGGTCGTGTTAGTTTATTTTTATATTGATGTTCGAATAGTATTGGATTGTAGAGGGAATTTTTCCACTGGCGACTTAGTACAATAATACCCTGAAAATAAAAATTTACGGAATTTGTTTCAATATCGATTTAGCTTTTATTTCTTTGGCAACTTTATAATGCTGGAGGGTACGTCCGCCTAGACCTATTCATTACATACCTGTCTCAGAGTATTAAGATGTGGTACATCACCCTGTTTGAAAATCCTTTCCACCTTTTGGACACCTTCATCTAGGACCAATTTTTGCATAATGAAACACAATTGACAGCTGGGATCCTCTTGTAGTGTCTTCGACAATAGGGTATAGTTGTTGGCATAGCGACTCTAAATAACGGGGAAGAAAATTTACGTTTAAAATTATAACTCAACCGGAACTTTCCGTATACCTTACCTTTTTAATCTTCGGATTCCTTTGTATTTTCTCATTTTCCAAAGCATCAGCCATGAGGCATGCCGCCACTGATGTTTGTCGTGTATGTAAAGCCTTTAGCAGCGAGACAATTTTAATTGCCAAACGATTACTGGGATTCATCCATGCCGTTATAGCTGGCGAGGCTGTACTCAAAAGATTCCAATCGAGACGTGTCAAGTCTATTTTACGTGTAATAGGCACACAAGGTGGAGCGGCAAAATTAAGCCACACAGATTTCAATTCAATAACACAAGACGAAGTTTTATCTGTTTCCTTGTTGGCAACTTTATCAAAACCTTCGGGTTTTCCTTTCGCTTGATTCGTTTTACCTTTCTCCACATCTTCTTCCAAGTTGTTTGGCGGTTTTGGTGTGGATTTGCGATTATCACTTTGAGCTTCCGCACGTTCCGTAACAATGATATTTTCCAAAGCAGTTTGGAATTTTTCTTTCGGAGTTTTTGGTGTTGGTGGCTTTTTGGTTAGCATACGCCAGGCTGCCTCCGCCCTTGATGTTGTGGAAACATCAATTTGTGGATTGTTGGCCGCCGCCGCTGTTGTGGTGTTGGTAACATTCTCCACCAAATCATTGAGTACACCATCTTCAGCCATTTCGGCTAATTCTTCTTTGGAATTTTCCGATTTTTCAAAATGCGAACGTTTGACAATTTTAACACCCACACCCTCGAGGCCACATTCAAACATTATATAACCAATACTATCAACCCCGGTGTTGTCGGTCATCTTTAGGCATTCAAATAAAACTTTGCTCTTAGGTTCTGGTATGGCTGTTACCATTATGGGAGATTCTTGGCCGGTGGTACTTTCCGTTTTCAAACGTCTTAGCTGGGCATGGGCTCGTCCCACATCGAGCGTAATGACAAGTTCCTCTAATTGTTTTTCAGATGTTTCAATTAATATTGGTTCACCTTGTACATTATCGGGCCGTGATTGTGATGAGAGATGGGCCAAGAGGGCCCGAGTTCCTTTCATAATACCGCCTTTTTTGTGACTATTTGATTGCACCGTTTGCTGAATATAAACATTATGCATTGAGGCTCGTGTTGTTTTACCCAAATGAAATTTCGTGGAGACGCCTTCTATGTAGAATGTCAGCAGGGATACGCAACTGAGGTCCTGAAAAATAAAAAAATAAATTTATGATTTACGTTGATTTTTAAAGAATATTTTTTGAGGGATTTTCCTGCTGAGCATGAATTTTTTTAGGAATATTTTTTGAGGGACCATCCTGCAGAACGTGGATTTTTGAAAAAATATTGTTTGAGGCAACTTCCATTAGAGCGTGGATTTTTTTTATATTTTAGGGACATTTCTGCAGAGCGTGATTTTTTTGAAGAATATATATTTACGGAGCTTTCTGCAGAGCGTGGATTTTTTAAGGACTATATTTTTAGCGACCTTTCTGCAGAACGTGGATTTTTTAAAGAATATATTTTTCGGACCTTTCTGCAGAGCGGGGATTTTTTTAAAGAATATATTTTTACGGACTTTTCTGCAGAGCGGGGATTTTTAAAGAATATATTTTTACAAACTTTTCTGCAGAGCGGGGATTTTTTAAAGAATATATTTTTAAGGATATTTCTGCAGAGCGTGGACTTTTTAAAGAATATATTTTTAGGGGCCTTTATGTAGAGCGTGGATTTTTTAAAGAATATATTTTTGGGACCTTTATGTAGAGCGTGGATTTTTTAAAGAATATATTTTTAGGGACCATTATGTAGAGCGTGGATTTTTTAAATAATATATTTTTAGAGACCTTGCGTGGATTTTTTTAAATAATATATTTTTAGAGACCTTGCGTGGATTTTTTTAAATAATATATTTTTAGAGACCTTGCGTGGATTTTTTTAAATAATATATTTTTAGAGACCTTGCGTGGATTTTTTTAAATAATATATTTTTAGAGACCTTGCGTGGATTTTTTTAAAGAATATATTTTTAGGGACCTTTCTGTGAAGCGTGGATTTTTTAAAGAATATATTTTTAGGCACCTTTCTGCAGAGCGTGGATTTTTTAAAGAATATATTTTTAGGCGCCTTTATGTGGAGCGTGGATTTTTTAAAGAATATATTTTTAGGGACATTTCTGCAGAGCGTGGATTTTTTAAAGAATATATTTTTAGGGACATTTATGTAGTGCGTGGATTTTTTAAAAAATATATTTTTAGGGACCTTTATGTAGAGCGTGGATTTTTTAAAGAATATATTTTTAGGGACCTTTTTTTAATTGTTTTTAATTTTTGATTAATAGTTGATTTCTTTAATAGTTTTTCAGAGCGTGGGTTTTTTAAAAATATTTTTTCTGAGCGTGGATTTTTTAATATTTTTACAGAGCGTGGATTTTTTAATATTTTTTCAGAGCATGGATTTTTTAATATTTTTCAGAGCGTGGATTTTTTAATATTTTTCAGAGCGTAGATTTTTTAAAAATATTTTCTCAGAACTTGGATTTTTTAATATTTTTTTTTCAGAGCGTAGATTTTTTAAAAATATTTTCTCAGAACTTGGATTTTTTAATATTTTTTCAGCGCGTGGATCTTTTAATATTTTTTTCAGAGCATGGATTTTTTAATATTTTTTCAGAGCGTGGTTTTTTTTAATATTTTTTCAGAGCGTAGATTTTTTAATATTTTTTCAGAGCGTGGATTTTTTTAATATTTTTTCAGAGCGTAGATTTTTTAATATTTTTTCAGAGCGTGGATTTTTTAATATTTTTTCAGAGCATGGATTTTTTAATATTTTTTCAGAGCGTGTATTTTTTAAAAAAATATTTTTCAGAGCGTGTATTTTTTTTAATATTTTTTCAGGGCATGGATCTTTTAATATTTTTTCAGAGCGTGTATTTTGTTTTAAAAATATTTTTTCAGGGCGTGGATCTTTTAATATTTGTTCAGAGCGTGTATTTTTTTAAAAATATTTTTTCAGGGCGTGGATCTTTTAATATCTTTTCAGAGCGTGGATCTTTTAATATTTTTTCAGAGCGTGTATTTTTATTTAAAAATATTTTTTCAGATCGTGTATTTTTTAAAATTTTTTTTCAGGGCGTGGATCTTTTAATATTTTTCCAGAGCATGGATTTTTTAATATTTTTTCAGAGCGTGGATTTTTTAATATTTTATCCACGCTTTCCGGAAAGGCCCCTAAAAATATTCATTAAATATCCACGCTCTCCAATAATATTTAAAAAACCACTCAAAAATACTTTTTCAGAGCGTGGATTTTTTTTAATGTTTTTTCATAGCGTAGATTTTTTAAAAAATATTTTTTCAGAATGTGGATTTTTTAAAAATTCTTTTTGAAAGTGTGGATGTTTTTAAACGAAAAAAATTTTAGAACATGGATTTTTTTAAAATATTTATTTTCAGAGCTTGGATTTTTTTCTTAAATATTTTTCAGAGCGTGGATTTTTTTAAAAATATTTTTTCAGAGCGTGGATTTTTTTTAAATATTTTTTCAGAGCGTGGATTTTTTAAAAATATTTTTTCAGAGCGTGGATTTTTTAAAAATAATTTTTCAGAGCGTGGATTTTTTAAAAATAATTTTTCAGAGCGTGGATTTTTTAAAAATAATTTTTCAGAGCGTGGATTTTTTAAAAATAATTTTTCAGAGCGTGGATTTTTTAAAAAAAAATTTTCGAGCATGGATTTTTTAAAAATAATTTTTCAGAGCGTGGATTTTTTAAAAAAAAATTTTCGAGCATGGATTTTTTAAAAATAATTTTTCAGAGCGTGGATTTTTAAAAAAAAAAATTCGAGCATGGATTTTTTAAAAATAATTTTTCAGAGCGTGGATTTCTTCAGGGTTTTTTTTTAAATATTTTTTCGGAGCGTGGATTTTTTTAAAAATATTTTTTCAGAACTTGTATTTTTTAATATTTTTTTCAGCGCGTGGATGTTTTAATATTTTTTCAGAGCGTGGATTTCTTTAAAAATATTTTTTCAGAACTTGGATATTTTAATATTTTTTCAGCGCGTGGATCTTTTAATATTTTTTCAGAGCGTGGATCTTTTAATATTTTTTCAGAGCGTGGATATTTTAATATTTTTTCAGAGCGTGTATTTTTTTAAAAATATTTTTTACATCTTTTTACATCTTTGTGTTTATTTCAGCTTTAGTCCATATTTTGTTGTATTCAATTTTTTTTAAAATATTTTTTCAGAGCGTGGATTTTTTTCAAAATATATTTTCAGAGCGTGGATTTTTTTAAAACTAATGGACCTTTTGTCAATATTTGTGGATTTAAGGGACCTTTTGTCAATATTCGCGGATTTAAGGGACCTTTTGTCAATATTCGTGGATTTAAGGGATATATAATAATAATTGTTCCACAAACATCCCAGATGGGACAAGGAAGACTTCTCTCATATCAATGAGTGCACTCCGATTCATATTAGCTCAATGATATGGGACCTACTGTTTATTGCCGAGTCCGAACGGCGTGTCCTAAGACACCACTTGTAGAGAAGTTTTACAAGGCTGTATTACTCAGGAAATGTCGTCAACCGTTGAAATGTGTTTTGATGTTGCCTGGCCTGGGAATCGAACCCACGACCTTTAGCGTGCAAGGCGGGTGTGCATACCATTGCACCACGGTGGTAACTTTTGTCAATATTCGTGGATTTAAGGGACCTTCTGTTAATATTCGTGGATTTAAGGGACCTTCTGTCAATATTCGTGGATTTAAGTGACCTTCTGTCAATATTCGTGGATTTAAGGGACCTTCTGTCAATATTCGTGGATTTAAGTGACCTTCTGTCAATATTCGTGGATTTAAGGGACCTTCTGTCAATATTCGTGGATTTAAGGGACCTTCTGCCAATATTCGTGGATTTAAGGGACCTTCTGTCAATAGTTGCGGATTTTTTTTTTTTTTTTTTTTTTTTGAAGAATATTTATGAGTAATACACTTACCTGAACATTATCCAATGCTGCCACCGATATAACTTCCTCGATTATCGATGATTGTAACATTGTTATACAGACTTTCGGTAGAACAATTAAACCCTGTGTCTTTGTGGATATACTCTCCTCGTAGACATCACTTAAGAAGGAATCACCAGGACCTAAGAGATTTCTTTCGGTTGTTGAACGTTTTGAATTTGAATGAACCTGCGACCAATAACTCAAAGATTGATCACGCTTTAAAATATTATCATTTTTCACTTTAGCTATACACGATGAGTGTATATAGTTAACGACAGTTAACAAGTGCATATTTGAAAATGTCGGTATTGCCGCTTCAACCATTCTGCAAACAAAAAATGTAAATAGATATGAGAAATTTGTCAATAAATGAAGAAAAAGAAAGAAAAAACAAAAATATGATATTTATTTTATTATTTCTCTTATTTGGCAGTACTGAGAGTGATTGCTTGAATTCTGTGCCGAAGATCCTTTCCGATCAAGAATTAAAAGAAGGATTAAGGGATCTAACTGTCGATGATTTGAAAGTTCTGAATAAACTTGTCGATATGGAGAAAGATATGTATGATGACTATGATGTGGATAGGTAAGTTGAAATAACATCCATACATGTGAAGAACACACAGATCCCAATGGGAATTCGCCGGTTCCATAGTTGCGGAGTAAAATGAGTGAGCTTTGCCGGGTATTTAAAAAAGTGTAGCGTATCGGCGATCACCTTTACCCAGTTTTAATTTGATCGAGTTTTCTTTACAGAACTTCTCAAGAGATAAATGAAGAATTCAATGACATAGATGACTCAGACTCCAATTATATTTACAATCCCGAATTATATGATACCTCAAATGGGGAAAGCACTTGGCAAAAAGAAAGCTTGGATAATAAGGACACGAAGTCCTATGACTATGACATAAATTATGAAACCATTCAAAATGCTCCATTCGATATGTATAAGCAAATTCCGCAAATTCCCCGAACAAAAAGAGAGGAGCCTGAGGTAAGCTTTAAGTCAATTATAACGGCGATTTGTATGCCTCATTATATTGAGACCAAATCCATTTCAAATGATTCAGAGTAGATTTAGCCATGTCCGTCCGTCTCGTGCACACGATAACTCTCGAAGGGAAGTAGCACCCATGCTGCCAATACAGGGGATCTGCATGCCGCAAGTTGGAACTCTGCGCCAATGCCATATTGTGTGTTAACAGGGAATTTTAAGGATTCTTTGTTCTAGCAGCATATAACCTTAACTCCCCACAGGGGCCAGCGGTACCTAACTGTGCAGACTATCTTCGATAAGCAGCTATCCATTATCACCGATGTCAGCTTTACAGATAGCCGCCACTCGAAGTGCCGTCTAGAACCATTTTCTTTTGTACATGTCTGTCCGCAAAAAACAAACAAAATTTTGTACTATTTTTTCTCAAAATTATTCATTCATTACAGTTTCAAACAAACGAGGCCTACATACAACAATTACATGAATCATTTCCCCCAGATATCGATGCTTCCGACGAAGATTGGATGAATACAAATAATTTCCCCATACTCAAGGAGCTAATTCGTGTTAAAAGAAATTAAATAAACTTACCTTTGTAATCCTTCCAACAATAAAGGCGTTAAAAATACATTAACCTGCCCTTTAAGGCGCGCCACAACCGATGTACACGCTGCTCCCTCCGCCTGTAGACTCATAAATTCACCATCATCAAAGCCATTTGTGGTTTTATCACTTTCTTCTTCTTTCAGTAGGACACTTGGATCCCAGGGGTGGGATTTTGGACCACCCATAAATGTTGCCGAACTATTACTGCCCGTTGTGTTTTCGTAACGTGGTACCACTTTTATTTCACGCCATAATGAGTACAAATCAAAATGTGGTACCATTTTACTGCCAATATAGGTTAGGCCGCCATTTTCATTTTCATGAAATAGTGGTGTTGAAAATACATCCAATCCGGAGGGGAAAGAACATGTATTCCAATTGAAACATTTCACTTGTGACAAATGATTCAAATAGCTGGCCATTAGTAGAGGTGAATCAATAATCGGACGATTCACTTGTTGATGTAAGTTGACTAGGGCCACATCTTCCTGTGATGACATTGCTGAGATAAATGAATTGGAGGACAGTGATGGTGTTCCCGAAGATGATGCTCTAGAATCCACCTGTTTTGTTTTTTTTTTATTATTTTGGAGAGTTAAAAGAAATAGAAAAGTTGAGATTATTTAGTAAATTGTTGATATTTTAGGGCAGAGGTTTTTGGTGCAAACGTTTCATTTCATTGTTCTCTCGCTATATCTAAAATGATGCATAGACATTCTTAACTAAAGAAGATATAATAAAACTGAAAAATAAAATCTTAAAATGAATAAACAATTTTTAATGAATTTTTATTGGGGTCATCGAATGTTTTTATTTCGTCAGATTAAACGTTTTTAACCATCAGCATTTAAAAACTGCAGGCATCGTAGCTTATGGTACGAAATGTAGAATAACGGCATAATCTGCTGAACAAAATAACTACTATCGGACTGTACTGATATATTGCGGCGATATCAAGGCTTGGGCCTACATACAGACATTGAACAAATTCTGCAAGGCTGTTTAAATAACTAAATTACAACCAATTAAAACGCGACGCTGCAAGACAATCCGAGTCTCTCAAGGCTGTCAATTTTCAGCCATTTCGGACCGATATCGGGAGATATGAAGGCGTGGACCTTTACCGACAAATTTCATATGGAAGGTTTTATACTCCCAACGAAGACTAAATACCAAATTTCATTCCATTTTGGTTGAATATTGAGGTCACAACCCTCAAAATACCGAAAATCGGGAGGTACCGTTCTATGGGGGCTATACCCATACCGACAAATTAATAGGGAAAAGTTGAAAACCCCCAATGAAGACTAAATACCAAATTTCAGCCATTTCGATTGTTTATTGTGGCCATGACCTTCAAAATACCGAAAATCGGGATGTAAAGTTCTATGGGGGCTCTATATGAAGGCGTGGACCTATACCGACAAAATTCTGGGGGAAAGTTTTCTACCCCCAACGACGGCTAAGTACCCAATTTCAGCCATTGCGGTGTCATAATGAAGCTAAAACCTTCAAAATACCGAAAATCTGGTGGTACCGTTCTATGGGGGCTATAACAAAACGTAGACCGATATAGCCCATTTGCAATACCAAACATCCTAGGAGAAACTTCTTCCCTAATAGAAACTTCTGTACTGTAATTTGGCTCTATCTTTAAAATTACGATCTGTATCTTGATTTCAATAGACGGAGGGATGGACGGACATTGTTACATCGATTTAGAATTTTACCCTGATCAAGAATATATATACTTATATATATATATATATATATATATATATATATATATATATATATATAGCAGGCGAGGCAGCCTATGTACCTAGGCCTTAAGTCCCTCCAATATTCAATTTTACTTATATATACGAACATTCACTAAATAACGAATTAAACCATCTTCACTTCTACAAGTGGACTCACCTCACTATCCCTGATCATCACAAATATGGACACTGACATCGATACTCTCACCAGAAGCTCAAGTTCTGGTGTAACATAGAAGCGGACTGCAGCAAGGGCTTACAACCGGGCCTTATCAGGCAAAAATCACTGGAGGAAGAAAGTGGTCAGCTAGAAACATCTATCAATAAGACTGATGATTGATTCACTGATAAAGTAGACCTCCAAAAATAACAAAGCCATAGACGCAGCCGATAAGATCTAACCTCAAGTTTGTGAGGAAGTTCGACAGGCACTATCCTCAAGTAACTAAGAGGGAATTTGTCATCGGAATTCTCATCTCAAAAACCAGAGGAACCCCTATCGAGACCCCTAAGCAGGTGACGACCGAGGACCCCTCTTGTTCAAATAAGGATTCTCCTTCGTCCAAGGTGGATTACTGCGAATGTGAGCCAGTATAACGAGAAGCACAGCTCTTTGTCTCACTTTCGAATATTGAAGTTAGACCATAAAAGGGAACGTCGGCCTTCAGATGGAAAAGTGGAGAATTCTTAGACATCGACATCGCCCTAGTACAGGAGGCTTTTTTGGAAAGTATATGCTGTGAAATCTTCGGGTGCGATGCAAATGCTCCTTTGGGAAAACAGGAGGAACCCCTATCGAGACCCCTAAGCAGGTGACGACAGATTACCCCTCTTTTTCGAATAATGATTCTACTTCGTCCAATGTGGCTAACTGAGAAGGCGGTCCAGGATAACGAGAAGCTCAGCTCTTCGTCTCACTTCCGAATATTGAAGTTAGTTGCGAAACAGAATATCGGTCTTCAGACAGTTGAGAATTCTAAGACATCGACATCGCCATAGCCCAAGACCCTTATTTGAGGAGCATAGGATCGGTAATCTTTGGTTGCGATGCAAATGCTCACCACTACTACTGGGGAAACAGGAGGAACCCCTATCGAGACCCCTAAGGAAGTGACGATCGCGGAAACCTCTTGTTCGAATAAGGATATTCCTCCGCCCAAGGTGGCTAACTGCGAAGTCTCACCTCCGAATATTTATGTTAGTTGAGAAACAGAACATCTGTCTTCAGAAAGTTGAGTTGATTCTTAAACATCGACATCCCCTTAGCCCATGCCCAAGAACCATAGGCTGAGTAATCTTTGAATGCGATGCAAATGCTCACCATTTCCATTTGGGGAAGCACAACCATCAATTAATAATACGAAAATACTCTGGCAATATTTTCTTCTTTAACCCCAAACTATCTATATCATCACCACCTCATATCCTTCTTCTCTTTGAATTCATTAAGCAATAACTCTTAAAACTCCATCATCATCTTTAACTTATCCAGGATGAACACAATTGTCCAAAGGTCTCCGAGTGAAGCAGTCGCCTATACTACTGCGAATCCCTAAACCTAATCGAACTTAAGCTCCGACTGGGTCTGGTTCTTCACACTTTAAAGCCATTGAAGTACAGTGCCGATGACTGTAATATAGACATCTTTGATATCGAGCCTATGTTCAAGCCGGTGTAATCTCTCTCAGTTGTGTTATATGTAACACCATTCTCTGCGGAAAAGTGGCCTTATACAAATAAACATCAACAAAGTATTAAAATGGTCAATCTGAGGAAGACCATCGACCACCAAGAGATCCAGGGCTCAGAAACCTGCTTGCGCTTATACTTCACAAGACAGCACCAACGGGGTAGCTCATGTATAGACCGAGGCATTCTTATTAGAGGGAAAAAGCTCATGAGACCATTCAAGAACTAGGCGTATTCTAACGTCAGGGTAAAACGACCTCCTAACAGCAGTCATTTCTAAAGCTGATCCCAAAGAGAAAATCGATTATGATTACTGGTTACTGGTAGAGGGTCTTCTAAGGAGAGTAATCTTATCTGACAACGTGGAAGAAAATAAGGCGTACTCCAGCATAGCGATCCTCTACAATGTAGTCAAAGTTGTAAGCTGTCGGAATGAAGAATCGACAGAGTTCCTCACTCAGACATGATTTGAAGGTCCCGTTGCTGTTGTTGTTGTAGCAGTGTTTTATTATTATGTTTGTTCTCCTGTTAAACCTTGCTCTGGGTCTATCTCCAGTTCCAGGAAAGTGGCTACTTCGATGGGATGTAACCACAGATCCACTGGAGTCAGATGAGTAGGCTTGGAGGGGCAGTTGAATAGGTGCTTAGTATCGTGCGGGCCGATGACGCATACTGGGCAGATGTCTTGCACGGTGCGATCAATTCCCGCCCAAAAAGAATTTAGGCGACTCTTCAGCTGCGATAGATGGGGGATGTACTCCGATGACTGCATTCACACAATAATTGCTTATGGCCTTGGCAACTGTGTCCGTGTGAATGCTGTTCAAACCTGCCTGATATGCCTGTTGATCTAGAGGTTCTCTCCTATATTGCTGGACCTCCGTCTCTAGAGCATGAATATCCTACCTGATATGTCTGGATGTATCGGTGGCCAGCAGATGGTGATTGGGATGGCTCTCAAGGTAACACCAAAGCAAGTACTGCAACGATAGCATCTCATAATGTTGCCGTACTGGGAGAATCTTTGCCTCCTCATGTAGGTGGTCCACTGTAGATTTGAGGAGGCACCCTGTTGCTGTTCTCAGGGCGGCGTTCTGATAAATATGAAATATGAATCCCACTGCGTGTCACATAAATTTGCGCCGCACACATAAACTGGCGCCGCAAAGCTTACCACAGACCGACCTATCGCCTTATACGTGGTCAACAAGGTTTTTTATCTGCACCCCAAGTTCTGCCGGCTAGGGACTTGAAGACCTTGTTTCTACATTTCAGTTTATCGCAGATAGCTGTGGCATGCGAAGACGACGTGAAAGTGGTGTCGAATGTGACCCCTAGAATTTTGGGGCAGTTTGTGGTCGGAATTCTGCTACCATCGACCCTGATATTCAACTCTCTTCTATACTGCGCCGTCCATGTGGTGAACAGAATGGCCGTCGATTTAGTGGCGGATATCTACACATTCCTCGCGTGGAAAAAGGTAGTAAGATCGATTAAATATGAGTTCAGTCTCACACAGATGTCATCAGGGTAGGTACAATCATCCGCATACGTTACGATCTCAATGCCGTCTGAAGGGGCGGAATACAGGAAAGGTAGAGGTTAAACAGTTCCGGAGATATCACCCCTTCTTGGGGAACTCTCTGTTTCACTCTACGGGGCTTGGATTTCTTGTTCCTGAATTCAACATATGACTGGCGACCACACATATAGTTGATTATGCAACGTTTCAGACTTGGCCGGATGGTTGTCTGCTCGATGTCCTCTAATAGCGTGGAGTGACAGTATCAAAGGCTTTTGATAAGTCAAGCGCCACCATCAGTGTTCTATCACACGGCCGCTCCTGGTTGAGTCCTCGACAAATATGTGTGGAGATGGCGTGCATCGCTGTTATCGTGCTGTGCTGCTTACGGAATCCATGCTGATGATCGGCAACTTGATAGCTATTTCCAATGCTGGGGAGGACTAAAGCCCCAAGGGTCTCTTAGTAATCGGCCTGTACGATTCACCTTTGCTGGCATCCTTGCCTGGCTTCAGTAGCGGGACCACCCTGCCCATTTTCCAGACTTCGGGAACAATAAGGGTGGCTAACGACAGGTTGAGAACTTTAGTGAGATACTCCACTCCCGGCTCATCCAGCTGTTTCAACATTACCATTGAAATTCCGTCAGGGTCCAACGCTTTGGATGATTTAGCGTTCCTGATGGCATTCGCAACATCATCCATTGCAAACTGAGGTGGTTCATCCTCGGCAGGAAGATCTGATCTGATGCGACGTAGTAGTCTTCTCTTCGACCTGTCACTCCCGGGTTGCTCCGCAAACTGTCGATTAAAATAACTTGCGCACCTCTTCGGGTCATCAGTCAACGTAACTTCGCCAAACGTGACTGAGGTCCTGTCATCCCTCCTTCCGGGGTTCGAGAGTAACTTAACCGCTGCCTACAATTTACTTATACCGGCTCCAATGTTGCAACTCTACAGATGATTTAACCACTTGTTCCGCTTATGTTCGCCGACCAGCCTGTTAACTTCCAGTGTCAGCTCCCTGACTCTGGGGTCGTCGGGGTTGGTTCGACGAAGCTCCTAACTCTCATTTGCTAATCCCGTCGCCTCTGCTGAGAAATTTGGTCTTACTTCGGGTATTCGACCGGCAGGTATATTGCGAGCGGCTGCAGCATTGATGATGTCTCGGAACGTCCTTTCCGTTACCCGAACATCAGAAGGATTGGACAATTCTCTGAAGCGGTGATTGGTGAACTCTCTGAAACTCGGCCAATAAGCTTTCCCATGATTGATGAATGTGAATGAGATGGTCTGATCCAAGGGAAATGACGTTTTGCCAGGTGACGTCATTTGTCAGGCCAGGTGACACTATGGTTATGTCTGGCGAACTGTGACACGCTCCTCTAATTCTGGTAGCGGCGTCCTCGTTGACCGAGCAAAACGTAGAGCTAATCTGCTTAGATTGTGGCCGAATGCCACATCTCATGATGCGCATTAAAGTCCCCCAGGACCAGACGATTATGACCTTCCAAAAGCGGGTAATGTAATGACTGCTACCCCCCATACATTCCATGTACGGGTCGTTAGAGGCAGGCTCACGCGAGATAGGTCTGTATTGAATAGACTGGTGCAAAAGGAAAGCTAATCCCCCACCTCCACATCTGGTGCGATCCTTCCTTATTACCTTGTAACCATCACAACGTACTGAGCTGTGGTCGTTCAGCATGGTTTCCTGCACCGACGCGACCTTAAGATCCCATGGGAGCAATGGGTTCTGCCTGGATAGCGCCTTCAGTATTAATGGATGTGGCCTAGGTTCGGTTTTGCCGGCCAAACAAAACCACGGATAATCAATTATTTTCAGGACGGTAGTGGCTTAGTGATCAAGTTCTCTATCGACAAGGAGAGCAACGAATACACATAGAATTGTAATCCGAGTGATTCAGATTAATCTGTACCACTGCAGGGATTCGGCTGCTGAAATACTACTCCTACTTTCAAGATCCGAAGTTGACATATATATCATTAGCTTATCTTATCTGTACCAGAATAAAGTTGCCGGACTAAGTATAAAATTGTTGCATCCTCCAGTGGAAAGAACGTAGGAACTTGTATTGTTGCAAAGAATAATTTAAATCTAATTAATCTCTTAAAAACAGTAACGGAGATATGACTGCCAGATTGGAGTAGTGCTCGAGGGGTGATCATACCAACGCTCATGATTTCCATATGTGGTGCAGCAATACCAAAGCGTATTATTGTTATTCATTTTTATTTCAAGAACAATTTTGGATTATACACATTCCATATTAAGGTTAGTGAAGATGAATCGTCTTTTTGGTAATGGAGAGTATCGGAAGTTTGCTGCTTTTCTGATCAGAAGTCCCTACTCTTACTACTCTCTTTTAGCGGAGAATGGCAAAAACTGCAAAGGAGCCATAAAAGAACTGATTGGGAGGAATTTAGATCTCTTACAATGGCTTAACTCTAGGAACCTGTCAATATCTCTTCTGTTGAAGCCATTGATAGCGTAGTTGATAATGTAACCAATATTCTTCATATTCACTTAGATGCCCAGGCAGAAAAAAATAACCAGTATGGTGAATATATTTAGAGTAGTACAAAGCCACACATATGCCGCGTTCAGAAGATCTTCGAATTTATATGATTAATAGCCTGTTTATACATATTTAGCTTTTTGATGGGTTGACCTTCTTTATGAAAATTTGTTTGAAGTATACGCAATGGAAATGACATTTGAAACCGTGTGGGTTTATCAAATCCAGTCATATATAAACGTACAAAGCTAAAAAACATTTCACACGAAATTCTCGGAGTCTAAAATGGGACTACCAAAACAGAATTAGAATGATCTCGCTGTATGGCACATTAAAGTAATCTATAACTTAAAAATATTTTTAACAATTTTCTATAAGAACATTTAAAATTCTTAAAAACTAGAAAACGTGCAAACTAGGCAATTTTTCGAGAATAAATCATAAAAAAACAATTTCTTGATCATTCACAACAATGACATGCCAACATAGAAAGGAATACCAATTGTAACATTTAACAAGACCGACAGTTTTGTAGAATGTTTAAAATCGATCAATACAAAATGCCAAATTATAAATAAAGTTATACCTAACTACCAATTTGTTGTACTACATAAAGACAAAATAAAATTGGGCCAATTGTTCGCCTTTTTTCTGTTTTAAGTTCCAACTAAGTTTAGAAGAAACAAACTAATATAAAACAGAAGATAAACTAATCGAACAAAACATAGATTCTAGATAACAATAGAAGAGAAAACAGTCTAAAGAGTAAGTAGTAGGTTGTTTTGGGGGGTTTTGGAAATGTGTTGTACTTGGTTTTAGAAAAATTATATATAGTCTAGTAAAACTACTCACATCGTGAATAAAATGTCGATACTCAGGTCTTGATGTAAGTTTTCTGATTGGTGTAGCAAGACCATGAATACGTCTGACGTCTTCGTTCTATGAAATTGATGGGATTTACACGATATATAATTTTGAATTTATAGATTTTAGATTTTAAAATTCAATTGGAGATGAAAGATGACGGGAAATTATGTACAGAAAAAAGATGGGGATGTGTGGAAAAAAGAGCGGGTGGATGTCATGCAAAAGACAAACGTAAACAGTTTTTCAAAAAATAAAGAATTTGAAATAAATAGTTTTAGATTAGTTGGAATTTGTTACATTATTTTTTTGTTCATTTGTATAAATTTTGTATAATGAAACTGAGTTAATTTGGTTTACAAAGTTTGTATAAAAAGCTAAACTTATGTTATAATGTCTGACTTGTTTGTTATTTTACTTTAGCTTTTGTTTAAAAAATTTGTAATATAAAAATAATAAAAATTATTTTAAATGGATTTCTTTATGCTTTTATCGTTTAACGATGAGTTTTAGAAAAACAATTATATAAATACACGATTTGGATCGAGGTGAAATTTGAATCAAAAAAAGTTGTTTGTATATATTTTAAAAAACGTTGTGGTTAAAACTACTTACCAATTCTGTCGTACTTTGTGGCCGTTTTGACAATGATTTTGTGTTTGGTTCCGGTGCATGAATTTCCAAATCACTACGATAGGTATTCAATGAAGACAGTGTTGCATTTTCATTTTGATTACCAATGCTGGAATGATAAAAAACAAAAATTTGCTATTACTAAAATCCACGATTATGAAAAAAATTTAAAAATCCATGATTATTGAAAAAAATATTTTTTTTTTAAAAAAAACACGATTATTGAAAAAATATTTTTTTAAAAATCCAGAATTGAAAAAAGATATATTTTTTAAAACCGCGATTATTGAAAAAAAATATTTTTTAAAAATCCACAATTATTGAAATATATTTTTAAAAAAAATCTACGATTATTGATTTTTTTAAACCCCAATATTATTGAAAATTATTTTTTTTTTTAAAACTAACGATTATGGAAAACAAATATTTTTTTAAAAGTCCACGTATTGAAAAAAATATTTTTTTTAAAATCCACGATTATTGAAAAAAATATTTGTTAAAATTCACGATTATTTAAGAAAAAATATTTTTTGTTTTTTTCAAAATAGTCTGGCTTAATCCCATTGTTGTTGTGTTATTATTTTAAAACAACTAATTTATTAGTGGAAAAAGTTTGGGGGGTAAGTCAGGGAAGACTAGTTTCGATTCACGCCATTGGATCTCAAATCGACGCCACCAATGTTCAAAAAATATTTTTTTTTTAGAAATCCACGATTATTGAAATAATATTTTTTTTCTAATCCACGCTTATTGAAAAAAAAATATTTTTTAAAACCGCGATTATTGAAAAAAAAATATTTTTTAAAACCACGATTATTGAAAAAAATATATTTTTTTAAAAAACACACGATTATTGAAAAATATTTTTTTTAAATCTACGATTATTGAAATATTTGTTTAAAAATCCACGATTAATGAAAAAATAATTATTATAAATCCACGATTATTAAAAAAATAATTATTATAAATCCACGATTATTGAAAAAATATTTTTTAAAAATCCACGATTATTGAAAAAATATTTTCTAAAAATTCTCGATTTTTGAAAAAATATTGTTTTTTTATAAATCCATGATTACTGAAAAAAATGTTTTTTAAAAATCCACGATTATTAAAGAAATAGTTTTTAAAATCCAATATTATTGACAAAATATTTTTTAACAATCCACGATTATTGACAAATATTTTTTTAAAAATCCATGATTATTGACAAATATTTTTTAACAATCCACGATTATTGACAAATATTTTTTTAAAAATCCATGATTATTGACAAATATTTTTTTAAAAATCCACGATTATTGACATATATTTTTTTAAAAATCCACGATTATTGAAGAAATAGTTTTTAAAATCCAATATTATTGACAAAATATTTTTTAACAATCCACGATTATTGACAAATATTTTTTAAAAATCCACGATTATTGAAAAAATATTTGTTAAACAAATCCACGATTATTGAAAAAAATTGTTAAAAATACACGATTATTGAAAAAATATTTGTTAAACAATTCCACGATTATTGAAAAAAATTGTTAAAAATACACGACTATTGAAAAAATATTTGTTAAAAAATCCAGGACTATTGAAAAAATATTTGTTAAAAAATCCAGGACTATTGAAAAAATATTTTTTAAAAAATACACTATTATTGAAAAAATATTTTTTAAAATCCACGATTACTGAAAAAATATTTTTAAAAAATCCACGATTATTAAAAAAATAGTTTTTAAAAACCCACGATTATTGAAAAAATATTTTTTAAAATCCAAGATTATTGAAAACATTTTTTAATCCACAAATATTGAAAAAAATATATTTTTTTTAAATCCACGATTATAAATTTTTTTAACAATCCACGATTATTGAAAAAATATTTGTTAAAAAATCCACGACTGTTGAAAAAATATTTTTCAAAAAATCCACGATTATTGAAGACATTTTTTTTTTGAAACCACGGATGTTGAAATATATTTTTTTAACCACGATTATGGAAAAATACTCTTTAAAAAATCCACGATTATTAAAAAAATTACAATCTCACAATTATTGAAACATATTTTTTTAAAAATCCACGATTATTGATTTTTTTAATCCATGATTATTGAAAAAATATTTTTAAAAATCAACGATTATTCAAAAAAAAATTTTAAAATCCACGATTGTTAAATTTTTTTTTTAATCCACGATTGTTAAAAAAAAATTTTAAAATCCACGATTGTTAAAAAATATTTTTTTTTTTAATCCACGATTGTTAAAAGAAAATTTTTTAAAATCCACGATAGTTAAAAAAATTTTTTTTAAATCTACGATTATTGAAATATTTGTTTAAAAATCCACGATTAATGAAAAAATAATTATTATAAATCCACGATTATTAAAAAAATAATTATTATAAATCCACGATTATTGAAAAAATATTTTTTAAAAATCCACGATTATTGACAAAATATTTTCTAAAAATTCTCGATTTTTGAAAAAATATTGTTTTTTTATAAATCCATGATTACTGAAAAAAATGTTTTTTAAAAATCCACGATTATTAAAGAAATAGTTTTTAAAATCCAATATTATTGACAAAATATTTTTTAACAATCCACGATTATTGACAAATATTTTTTTAAAAATCCATGATTATTGACAAATATTTTTTAACAATCCACGATTATTGACAAATATTTTTTTAAAAATCCATGATTATTGACAAATATTTTTTTAAAAATCCACGATTATTGACATATATTTTTTTAAAAATCCACGACTATTGAAGAAATAGTTTTTAAAATCCAATATTATTGACAAAATATTTTTTAACAATCCACGATTATTGACAAATATTTTTTAAAAATCCACGATTATTGAAAAAATATTTGTTAAACAAATCCACGATTATTGAAAAAATATTTGTTAAACAAATCCACGATTATTGAAAAAATATTTGTTAAACAATTCCACGATTATTGAAAAAATATTTGTTAAAAATCCACGACTATTGAAAAAATATTTGTTAAAAAATCCAGGACTATTGAAAAAATATTTTTAAAAAAACCACGATTATTAAAAAAATATTTTTTAAAAAATCCACTATTATTGAAAAAATATTTTTTAAAATCCACGATTAGGGAACAAATATTTTTAAAAAATCCAGATTATTGAAAAAATAGTTTTTAAAAACCCACGATTATAGAAAAAATATTTTTTAAAATCCAAGATTATTGAAAAAACATTTTTTAATCCACAAATATTAAAAAAAATATTTTTTTTAAATCCACGATTATAAATTTTTTAACAATCCACGATTATTGAAAAAATATTTGTTAAAAAATCCACGACTGTTGAAAAAATATTTTTCAAAAAATCAACGATTATTGAAGACATTTTTTTTTTAAACCACGGTTATTGAAAAAATATTTTTTTTAACCACGATTATGGAAAAGTACTCTTTAAAAAATCCACGATTATTAAAATATTGAAACATAATTATTGAAACATATTTTTTTTTAAAAATCCACGATTATTGATTTTATTAATCCATGATTATTGAAAAAATATTTTTAAAAATCAACGATTATTCAAAAACAAGATTTTAAATTTACGATTGTTAAAAAATTTTTTTAAATCCACGATTGTTAAAAAAAAATTTTAAAATCCACGATTGTTAAAAAAATATTTTTTTTTTTAAATCCACGATTGTTAAAAAAATATTTTTTTTTTTAAATCCACGATTGTTAAAAAAATATTTTTTTTTTAAATCCACGATTGTTAAAAAAACATTTTTTTAAAATCCACGATTGTTAAATTTTTTTTTTTAAATCCACGATTGTTAAATTTTTTTTTAAATCCACGATTATTAAAAAACGTTTTTTTAAAATCCACGATTGTTAAAATTTTTTTTTTTAAATCCACGATTATTGAAAAATTATTTTTTTAAAAAACCACGATTATTGAAAAATTTATTTTTTAAAAATCCGCGGTTATTGAAAAAATAGTTTTTAAAAATCCTCAATTATTAAAAAATATTTTCAAAAATCCACGATAGAAAAATATTTTTTTTAAATCAACGATTATTCAAAAACAAGATTTTAAATTTACGATTGTTAAAAAATTTTTTTAAATCCACGATTGTTAAAAAAAAAAATTTAAAATCCACGATTGTTAAAAAAATATTTTTTTTTAAATCCACGATTGTTAAAAAATTTTTTTTTTTTTAAATCCACGATTGTTAAAAAAACATTTTTTTAAAATCCACGATTGTTAAATTTTTTTTTTAAATCCACGATTGTTAAATTTTTTTTTTAAATCCACGATTATTAAAAAACGTTTTTTTAAAATCCACGATTGTTAAATTTTTTTTTTTAAATCCACGATTGTTAAAATTTTTTTTTTTAAATCCACGATTATTGAAAAATTATTTTTTAAAAAACCACGATTATTGAAAAATTTATTTTTTAAAAATCCACGGTTATTGAAAAAATAGTTTTTAAAAATCCTCAATTATTAAAAAATATTTTCAAAAATCCACGATAGAAAAATATTTTTTAAAAATCCACGACAATTTAAAAAATATTTGTTTAAAAATCCACGATTATTTAAAAAATATTTTTTTTTTAAATATCCACGATTATTAAAAATATTTCTTTAAATATCCACGATTATTGAAAAAATATTTCTTTTTTTAAATTCCCTGATTATTGCAAAAACATTTTTTTAAATCCACAATTATTGAAAAAATATTTTTTAAAAATCCAAGATTATTGAAAAAAATTATTTTTTAAAAATCCACGATTATTTAAAAAAAAATATTTTTCAAAAATTCACGATTGAAAAATATTTTTTAAAAATCCATGATTGAAAAATATTTTTTAAAAATCCACCATTATTGAAAAAATATTTTTTAAAAATCCACGGTTTTAAAAAAATATTTTTTTAAAAATCCACGATTATTGAAAAATATTTTTTAAAAAATCCACGATTATTCAATATTTTTAAATCAACGATTATTGAAGAAATAGTTTTTAAATCAACGATTATTGAAGAAATAGTTTTTAAAATCCAATATTATTGAAAAAATATTTTTTAACAATCCACGATTATTGACAAATATTTTTTAAAAATCCACGATTATTGAAAAAATATTTGTTAAACAAATCCACGATTATTGAAAAAATATTTGTTAAACAATTCCACGATTATTGAAAAAATATTTGTTAAAAATCCACGACTATTGAAAAAATATTTGTTAAAAAATCCAGGGCTATTGAAAAAATATTTTTAAAAAAACCACGATTATTAAAAAAATGTTTTTTAAAAAATCCACTATTATTGAAAAAAATATTTTTTAAAATCCACGATTACGGAACAAATATTTTTAAAAAATCCACGATTATTGAAAAAATAGTTTTTAAAAACCCACGATTATTGAAAAAATATTTTTTAAAATCAAAGATTATTGAAAAAACATTTTTTAATCCACAAATATTGAAAAAAATATTTTTTTTTAAATCCACGATTATAAATTTTTTAACAATCCACGATTATTGAAAAAATATTTGTTAAAAAATATTTTTCAAAAAATCAACGATTATTGAAGACATTTTTTTTTAACCACGGTTATTGAAAAAATATTTTTTTTAACCACGATTATGGAAAAGTACTCTTTAAAAAATCCACGATTATTAAAAAAATTACAATCCCACAATTATTGAAACATATTTTTTTTAAAAATCCACGATTATTGATTTTATTAATCCATGATTATTGAAAAAATATTTTTAAAAATCAACGATTATTCAAAAACAAAATTTTAAATTTACGATTGTTAAAAATTTTTTTTAAATCCACGATTGTTAAAAAAATATTTTTTTTTTAAATCCACGATTGTTAAAAAATATATTTTTTTTAAATCCACGATTGTTAAAAAAACATTTTTTTAAAATCCACGATTGTTAAATTTTTTTTTTAAATCCACGATTGTTAAATTTTTTTTTAAATCCACGATTGTTAAATTTTTTTTTTAATCCACGATTATTGAAAAATTATTTTTTAAAAAACCGCGATTATTGAAAAATTTATTTTTTAAAAATCCAGGGTTATTGAAAAAATAGTTTTTAAAAATCCTCAATTATGAAAAAATATTTTCAAAAATCCACGATAGAAAAATATTTTTTAAAAATCCACGACAATTTAAAAAATATTTGTTTAAAAATCCACGATTATTTAAAAAATATTTTTTTTTTAAATATCCACGATTATTAAAATATTTCTTTAAATATCCACGATTATTGAAAAAATATTTTTTTTTTTTAAATTCTCTGATTATTGCAAAAATTTTTTTTTAAATCCACAATTATTGAAAAAATATTTTTTAAAAATCCAAGATTATTGAAAAAATTATTTTTTAAAAATCCACGATTATTTAAAAAAGAAATATTTTTTAAAAATCCAAGGTTATTGAAAAAATATTTTTTAAAAATCCACGATTGAAAAATATTTTTTAAAAATCCACGATTGAAAAATATTTTTTAAAAATCCACGATTATTGAAAAAATATTTTTAAAAATCCACGGTTATTGAAAAAATATTTTTAAAAATCCACGGTTATTGAAAAAATATTTTTTTAAAAATCCACGATTATTGAAAAATATTTTTTAAAAAATCCACGATTATTTAATATTTTTAAATCAACGATTATTGAAAAAAAATTATTTTTTTTTTAAAAATCCACTATTATTAAAAACATTTTTTTGTCAAATCCAGCTTTAACCACGGCTCTTTCTAAGTCCACAGTAACATAATCTACTGTCATGTTTAATTTAATTGAATATTTACCTTAAATCAGATGAAAATCTCTTCTTTCCCGAGAATATAATAGAGCCATTGTGATTTTTTATTGACCCCCGTTGAGACATCATATTCGATATATCTTCTTCGGCTGAGAAAAACATTTCCGAGGGATTTTCGGATGTCAGCGATATAGTTCTTTGAACTTCTCTGGTCAGGTGTTCGCCATTTGTTAAATCAGTTGGTAATTGAGATTGTATATTAATGTCGGCAATTTCAAATTCCAGTGGATGAGAGTGTGGTGCAGAATGTGACATTTCATCGGGTATCTAAAAAGGAAAAATATTATATAATCATATTTATATTGGAGCAACTAATATAATCTTTCTCACCTCCAACTCATCTTCAACATTAGCCTCGCCAGTTAAACGTGAGTCAGAAATACTTGTCTTCGGTGGTGATACACGCAGAGTATTATTTTGTGATTTATTTGAATCAGAACCACGTCGATAAACCACAATTTGTGAATCGGCAGAATCTTGTCGTAAAATCTTTTTCGATGGACTATCCAGTAGACGGGCATAAGGAACTTCAACAGATGTCTGACGTGTGGTGGAATATGAGTAACGTTTACTTCTACGTTCCAAGGTGTTGGGTGAACCAATACTTTCTCTAGATTTTCGGCCATTCATATCTTTGTCCAGGGTTGAGGCACCACCCAGTTTCATTTTTGCACTTAAATCCTTGCCAGCTAAATCGGATTTCTTCAAGCTGCCATTGACGGCAGTTGGGGGACGATACAGTTTGCCCTATGAAAAAATATCAAGAGATGTTAAGATTACCACTTATTGAATGTGATTATACCCTAAAATGTGATTATATCATACCTTGCCCGTAAATTCTGATGAATCATGTAGAGATACTGAGTGCAAACTATAGGGTGGTGTGTGGAATACCAATTGTCCTTGATGTAAAATACTTTCACCAAAGCCATAATCTTTATTATTGTTTATGATGCTGAAAACAAAGGTTATTTCAATTATGGATACGACCTAAAGTAAAGTAATATTTTGTTTACTTACAAATATCTGGCTATGTTGTAATTATCCTGTACATCTTGAGCTGATGGTTTAAAGAACTTCAAACCATTACGATTACTACCGAAAAAGGCACAACCACCAATACAACCACAACGTGATATATCCACAACACCAGTGATATTGCTGGATGTCGTTGAGGTATTCGACCACAAAAACCACAAACGCTTAAATTTCATGTCATGTTCTCGTAGGAAACTGTAATGAAAAAGTGATAATTTCCCATTTCCATTACCATTTCTTATTATGCTTACTTATGCTGCACCAAATGTAATTTATGATCGGGTATGGGCAATGCTGATGCTCCCTCCAGAAGAATGGGTCCTAATGATGTACACCCCACCTCAACCCAATTTTCAAAGAATTCACTATCATAAACAGCTGTTGATGCTCCTCCAGCTGCATTGGGTCTGCGACATTCCGAGAAACTATCACGCAACTTACGCGAACTCTCTTCCCGCGAATCCCTTCGTTGAGAAAATGAATTTGAACTACGTTTACCCCCTTTGGAAGGATGTGCACCATGATGGTGTATATCAGATTTTACCGACTCTTGATCGGCTCTACGCAATTTACCCGAACGATTACTTCCTGTGGTGTTTGTATTATAAGAATTTGTCATATTTGTTGTACAACCAGCATTTAACATAAACAGTCTTATCAATATTGAAGGTAGCAGACCGGATATACCGGACTTTACACGTTGTCCGTGCAGATTACAATTCGCCAAGCGTATGGGTGAGATCTAAAATACATACAAATTTGATTAATATTTTTTAGACCTCTACACCCTTCGACATCACTTACCCAAGCATGTAAAGCTGTACCACTCTCTATGAGATATACATCTACTGCATCTACCGAAACTCTAGTCATTTTATATTTGATATCTTCTGCTGAGGGACATTTATATTTATTTTCCTCTTTGGTGTGGGGACACTGATTACTGGGTACACCATGATGACAATTGCGCACAGTTTTGGGAGATTTTAAACAATTTTCAGGATCAACAGCCAACAAGGCCAAAGTCTCTAGACCCACGGCAACATTAAACAACTGGGGCAATGTTAACTTTCCCGAAAGTTTACCCAGCTGGACTTCAACAAGCCAAGAATACTCCAAGGTATCCTCATCTAAAGCACAACCTTCATTGCTAAACATGGCATGACCACGAACCTGGAAAAAAAGAAAAGCAATTAATTATCTTCCTAGCCAGAAATTTTATTTTCCTTTCCCTTACCTGCACTGCAGACAACATTAAATGTCCTTGATTGATATGTTTGTCACGATTTTGTCGCGGCACCAAATCGGATGTTATCAAGTAGGAAGGACTAACCAAAACTTGCAGTGTAGTTTCATGATAACGTTTATTCATTTCAAAGCCCAGACGTTCAATCAACACCACCGGACATGGTGGATCATTTTCATTACAATTCTTCATAACATGGGCCTGGATGTCGTGAATTATAACTGACACAATAACCTCTAATGGCCTATATAACCTTGGATCAAAAGGCTTTTGTTTCTCTTCGGGCACCGTGACTTCGGATATGGATTTTGTTGCCAAATCTTTTTCTTTTGGTAGCAACTGATCTTTGGGATTTACTGGTGCGGGTACCGTAGTTTCTTTGGTTTTGATATTTGATTGTTCCATGTCCGTGAAATTTTGATCTTCACCAAAAATATTTTCTTTGAGATTTATAAAATTCCTCAAGACATTACCGTAACACATGAGAACCGACGAGCCAATTTCCAGTTCCACGGTGACATGATCTGCCGGCAATGTGGAGGGATCGAATTTTTGTTGTTGTTCTGCCACCTTTTGCCAATTGGGATTGGGCGATTTTCTTGTCTTGGGTATACGCATTGGACTGAGCAAAATTTCTTCTTTTTCAGGTGTTGTTATGTCTGCTTGGGGATCGGGACCCAATGGTGGCGCTGGATGATAGACGTATTGTATGGATAAGGCCACAATTGGCACTGTCCAGCAATCAATCCAACCAGCTGAACGTTGACAAATTTTGCGCCATTTTTTCGTATACAATTCTGGTCGGGTTTTAACTTTGCCACTTCTGGTCAACAGACGGGCATTTTCATCTATTGCCAATACAATGGGTCTAGTTGAGGACACCTCTGGCACATAGAGACTTAAATCCAAACCCTCGCCATGTATCCAAAATTTCAACGTCACTGTTTTCGGCAGAAAATCTTCAAAAGGCAGCGCAAAACTCATATCAAAGACATCACCACAAAACGCCAAATGATTATTTTCCTGATTGGCACTCGAACAATCAATCCAATTGTATTCATTGCACAATGTAAGAATTTCAAATTCATTAAGGAGTATATTAAATTTACAGGTATATGGCACAAAGGATAGAATATCTGGTCTGGCTTTGCTGGCCCAATCTTCAATGAGATCTTGAAAGAAACATTTATGTTTGTAGACGATATATGCAGTGGCTTTGCAACCGGCCAATGATATGCTCCAATCTTGTGGAGCATTCCATTTTGTGGGATAGTGAATGCGAACTTTATATTCCAAGGATTCAAACTCTGCCAAACTGCGATATTGTAAAGATGTTGTTGCCTCCACATGGAACAGTTGGCCTTGGATTTTAGATGTATAGCCATCGGGATGTGTTACCCAGGGTATGGTGACCTCAACATACGAGGCAGGCCCCACTGTTATGTGCATGGCATTTGTCTCCTTCTCCTTGGAGAACAAAATATCAATTGTGGCTTCATTCAAGACACACAATGTGACATCAAAACTTTGATAGCTACGCAACTCTCCCGGTTTGGGTGTTGGTGTCACCTGCATTTCCTTCCAATCAGGAGGATAAAAGAATTTGAATAAATGATCTCTTTGTCGATCGGCCCAGGGGCCATAACTAAAATCTGTGCCCTTTAGACATTTGATATTTATACCCAAGACGGGAAGAGAGGGTTCCACGGTATCACCATTGGCCAAGGTAATGTGCACCGGTTCCTCAGGCACCACACCCGGCTCATCCATATAAAAATACAAATCCATTTGATTCGACATCATTACAACAAATCCCTCACCCATATAACGTGGTGGTTCATCAACCAAACCCGTATATTTTGGGCTAGGAGCAAACATAACTTTGGCATTCTCCACATTGGCCTTAACGAAATGCATAAAATGATCCAAACGACATACAGCCGGTTTAGTACTGTATGTACAATGGGCTTCCTCCATGGATATTGAGAGAGTGGTGGGCGTCAAACGATTACCGAACACAAATCGTCCCGAACAAATATCAATTTTTATCACTGGTATGAGATCACGCCATGTTGTCGCTTTCATGGCTTCGGAATGTTTAACACTCTGGCGTTTACTTTGTCGTGCATTTTCCATATTCATGGTATGCTCTTTGAGTTTAATTCGTTCTTCGGTTGATAGGGAATCCGTCTGAAAAGGATAAAACAAAATGTAACATTCGTTAAATGATTTAAGTAGTAAATGATCCAATGGAGACAAGTTGGACATTGCGCTATGTTAACAGGTCATCAGTGCCAGTAACAATGTTGCAATAATTGCCATCATTGTTATTTTGTTTTGGTCTAAGGGCTGAGACACAAGAACAGCACGAGATCCCCGCTTAAGTCAGCGGCTCTATAACCTAATTTATGTGTACTTTATTCTGGCATTTTCCGCCATTAGTTATTTTTACAAAGCTTACCGGTATCAAAACCGACGGTTTTAAACCAAATGTACGCTCCAATTCATCATATAATTGTGAACGATTGTAAATATGCAATTCAAAGCCATTTAATTGCACTGATAATCTGGTGTCTGAATGAGATAAATCTGAAAAAAAATAGGAATTAAATCATCATCCAAATCATCATCTTTAAAATTTAAATTTACCTTCTGATACATCTTTGGGTACATAAGAACGCCACCAGCGAAATATGAAATATCCATCCTGTACCCGAACAGAATAGTCGAATGTTATATAGACAAAATCACGAAACATTATTTTACCCGCTAAAGGATTTAAAGCTACAGATCCTGTAAAGATTAAAAAAGGAAGGTCGTGAAGTTACTTCGTCATATTTTTAATTGAAATATACTTACCTATTTTAAAGAATGCTCCCTTTATAAACCATCGGTTGGCTATCTTTGTTATTAACATTCCCATTAAACGGGAATTGTAAAATGTGATGTAGGTGACCCATGTTATGGATGTTAGAAGTGAAGCTAGAAGCCATATCTGTAAAAAAACAATACACGTTTTTAGAAATATGTATGGTTTTCAGAAATAAAGAAAATGAAATGGGTTGGTTACAAACGTTGAAAGTTATTTGCAACGTTACGATGGTTACAACATTTTGTGAAAGAAATATAAGTCCTCCCTCGAGAATAACTTGCCTTCCTTATACATACACCAGTCTGTCCAGTACAGCTTTTTTTATCGCTTGACTCTTGTGGCTCATACATGAAATGTATGGGGGTAGCAGTAAAGTGTTGGACTGCCGAAGTAGAGTTACTTAATGTGTACATTAGGGTTACGACTTTTTAACCTTTTTCTCAAAAATGATTAGCTGTACTGGGAAATGAATGAACTTTTGCATATTAATGGCTAAAATAGAGTTTATTCAATTTAAGTATTAAAAAGGTCTCGCACAAAACCACTTTAATTTTTTTTTATTTTTGAAAAATGCTATGAAGTGAAAAAAATTTAAAAAAAATATTTCTTGCTGCTCGAGTCAATGACCTCTTTCCTGTTATTGACTATAATAAGTTTTATTCCAATTAAATATTCAAAAAGGTCCCGCACAAAGGTGCCACAGCTATCTGCGATAAACTGAAATGTAGGAACAAGGTCCTCAAGTCCCTAGCCGGCAGCACTTGGGGTGCAGATAAAGAAACCTTGTTGACCTCGTATAAAGCGATAGGTCGGTCTGTGGTAAGCTATGCGGCGCTAGTTTGGTCCCCGAATTTATGTGACACGCAGTGGGATAGGATTCAATTTTGTCAGAACTCCGCCCTGAGAACAGCAACAGGGTGCCTCCTCAAATCTACAGTGGACCATCTACATGAGGAGGCAAAGATTCTTCTAGTACGACAACATAATGAGATGCTATCGTTGCAGTACTTGCTCGGGTGTTACCGTGAGAGCCATCCCAATCACCATCTGCTGGCCACCGATACACCCAGGCATATCAAGAAGGATATTCATGCTCTAGAGACGGAGGTCCAACAATATAGGAGATAATCTCTAGATCAACAAGCATATCAGGCCGGTTTGAACTGCATTCACACGGACACAGTTGCAAAGTCCGTAAGGAATTATTGTGTGAATGCAGTCATCGGAGTACATCCCCATCTATCGCTGCTGAAGAGCGTCAGCTGCCACGACAAACCAGTAGTGCGATTCTCTAACTAATTTTTTGAGTTACCGACAAATATCGGTAAAACTAAAATGCTTATAAATTCGTTAATTAACGATATTTCTCGGTAAGATAGCGACGAAAAGAAAGTAGTCGTAAAGTTCTACCAATAGCAACAGTGTTGTCAACTTTTATTTGAACGTTTCATTCATAATTTTGCGTTTTAATTATACCGACATTTGTCGGTAACTCAAAAAATGTGTTAGAGAATCGCACTACAGAGTTGTTTTGGTTCAATTGCGCTCGGGATATTGCAGTCGCCTAAATTCCTATTGGGCGGGAATCGATCGCACCGTGCAAGACATCTGACCAATATGCGGCATGGGCCCGCACGATACTAAGCACCTATTCAACTGCCCCTCCAAGCCTACTCATCTGACTCCAGTGGATCAGTGGTTACATCCCATCGAAGTAGCCAACTTCCTGGAACTGGAGATAGACCCAGAGCCAGATTGAACAGGAGAACGAACATAGAAACATAATAATAAAATACTGTTACAACAACTAGCTATATACGATAGGGGACTTCAATGCTCATCATGATCTTTACCATTTCATCCTAGTCAATATCCAGAGGGCTCCAAATTTTGCACGCTGAACGAAAACGATCCTATAAGGATAAGAGGAGATTTCCACAGCTGGCAGGCATCACCATTGACCAATGACGTGTCTTGATAATCCGTCATTTCCCTTGGGTCAGACCACTCACTACATAACCTCCGTCGTACATTTCTGAACCAAGGCAAAACTGATGTACAAGGGTTTAGAGAATTTATCAATCACATCTTCAGAGAGCTGCCAATGCTCTTAGACCCCCTGGTAGCTGAAAAAATTGCCAAGAGAGCATCACAGCTGCAGCCGATCGCTATATACCTGCTATTTGAATATCTGAACTTACTCTTGAAGTCAACTGACTAGTAGGGGATGATAACGGAACAAGTGGCCAGACCACCTGAATCAATGCGACATTGGTCAGGACTGAGTAACTTGTGGGCGACGATTAAATGACTATCGAATTCGGAAAAGAAGGATGATAATAGAATGGCTGTTACTTTCAATGGAGTGAACGTGGCAGATCCTAAGCGGTGCGCGAGATCGGCATGGCGAAGAGTGGGTTGTCATCAGAGAAAGTGGCAACACAATTTACGATGAGCCCCACTTGGGTTGCTTTAACACCATTTTGATGAACCCGGAGTTGAATATTTGACAATAGACCCCAATTTATCGCCAGCAACCCTTATTGTAGCAGAAGCCTGGAAAGTTGTCAGGGTGGTCGCGCAACTGAAGCCAGGCTAGATTGCCAGCAGAGGCGAATCGTAGAGCCATATTCCCTTCTGTTGTCTGCAGCGAAGATTGAAGAGGCTCTTCTTCTCCCCATAATGAGAAACTATTTCCCAGTTTCTCAACATCAGCATGGATACCGGAAAATGCACAATACCATAACTGCATTTCATGCCATATATACAGACCATTTCCCCATAATTGTATCCATCAGCAGAACGCCGGATTTCATCACCTTCTAACGCCGCGCTTTCGACAATCATGGGAAAGCTAATTTGCCTAGTTTCAGAATGTTCACTAATCAACGCTTCAGAGATCTGCGCAACCCTTCTGATGTATAGGTAGCAGAACGGACCTTCCGAATATACCTGTTGGTCGAGTACCCGAACTGAGACCAAACTTCCCGGAAGAAGCGACGGGATTAGCATAAACTTCGTCGTGCCAACCGCATTGACCCCAGAGTCAGGGAGTTGATAGGTTGGTTGGTGAGCATAAGCGGAACAAGCGGTTAAATCATCTGAAGAGTTGCAACATTGGAGCCAGCATAAGTAAATTGTGGACAACGGTTAAGTCACCCTCGAACCCAAGGCGGAAGGAAGCCTGGACCTCAGTCACGTTTGGCGACGTTACGCTGACTGATCCGGAGAGTTACGCAAGTTATTTCAGTCGACAATTTGTCAAGCACCCCGGTAGTGACAGGACAAAGAGAAGATTACATTAGATCTCTTCCTGCCTAGGATGAGTCTCCATGATAATGCGGAAACAGCTGGATGTGCCACGATTCGAGTATCTCACTATAGTTGGCAACCAGACGATAGCCACCCACATTGTTTCCGAAGTATGGATAATGGGCAGGGCGGTCCCGCTAATGAAGCCGGGCAAGGATACCAGCAAAGGTGAATCGTACATACCGATTTCGCTTTTGTCACCCGTACGAAAGACCCTTGAGCTATTAGTCCTCCACAGCGTTAGAAATAGCTATTTGCAGTTGCAGTATTTGCAAGAGCCATCGTAATCACCATATGTTGGATAGGACCCCGCACCCAGACATGTCATCAACAATCCTATCAAGCAGGTTTAAATAGCATTTACACGGATGCAGTCGCTGGTGCCGTAAACAACAATCGTGTGAATGCGGTCCTTGGAGAACATCCACCATCTATCGCAGCTGAGGTGCGTCAGCTGCCACGTCAAACCAGTTTGGGCTCAACTACCTATGCTTGGAAAGGCGGCCGTCTGAATTCCTATAGGGCAAGAATCGATGACACCGTGCAAAATATCTTCCCAGCATGCGGCACAGGACCGCACGACACATTGCACCTTTTCAATTGCCCTGCCAAACCTACTCAACCAACTACAGTAGATCTGTGGTTAGACAAAAGTTCATTCATTCTTGCTACAGGAAATCATTTTTGAGAAAAAATGTCAACAAGTCATAGCCCTACTGCACATATTTGTTATCTCTACTTTTTACTAATAATAAATAAACAAAGCCGACTATGCACCCAGCCACCACCCACTTTAGAAAGCACATGTCTGTACCTATTCATCAATCATTTCGTCTTGTTACCGGTACTTTGCCGGCTTTTTGGTAAATAGAATAATGAGTAATGTAATCATTAATATATCGGTATATGTATGTGCGACGTAGGTATTCGTTTGATAGATAACAACAATAAACAACAAGTGTTTATTATTAGCAGTGCAGCGCATGACATTTGTTTTTTATTCAAAATGAATGGTGCTCAAAAATACCCGTTTGTTTACAAACACAAACTTCAACAGGTGTGGATTGGGTTGTGAGGTTTTCAATAGGGGTGGGGTGTGGAGTAGAAAAGCCGAAAAGTGAATAAAAACAAACATATGATAAACAGCTGTGAATGGAGTAGAACAATAAAACTAAACACAGCCCAATGCAATAAAAAAAAAACAGAGGAAGGGTGAGGTTTGAGAAATACAATATTGAGCCGGCGCAAAATAAAACACTTTTAGCGGCGTGCAGTTTTTATGAAGCGACTTTGTGAATATATTACAGAGTCAAAGGTAAATGTAAACAACGGCGTACGATTTGTTATTATATCGGCGGCTTGCAAAGATGAATTAATATTAGAGTTGGGCAATAAAACGACCTAGTTCACTGTCCTAGTTCAAAAACGAATGCGCAACGTCATACAAACGTTGTCATATTACGTATACGTCGTTTGTTCATACATAGTTCACAACTCTAAATAACATGCAAAATGTTCAGACCTTTAAAAATTTAAAACGCTGAATAGAACTTGCATACCGGATTTAATAAACCTTCTGGGATTCAAATGCCAGCTCAATAGCGTATACGTCAAATAAAACATCAAAAAGAATGTTAACCCGACAAAAAGCTTTGTGCAAACGGCGTTTTATGGCATATCGTTTTAACTCAGAAATATGGAACTACGTCTATATTTACAGGAGAAAGAAGCGTTAATTTATAACCAAAGAAAAATGTTTAACATTTTTTAATGCATTATTTTATGGCATTACCAGCAGCTGGTATCCAATGCATATATGTAATGTCCACCAGACACTCATATATATGTAGTCCAAACTCCAGCGAAAGGGGGTTTAAAAATTTACACCGGAAAGGCAAAGGCTTTAACAATACCAATCACTTTCTTTATCCCTTTCTTATTGGGCATGAACAAGTAAGAATATTGTTCCTGAATTTGTTATAAAAGGAACTGAAAACGAAAATTGATGTACCTGAAGAACGTCGGAATCGTTTTCGAATGTGCATTGGTATTTTTGCCTGTATACATGACACAATGTGCCAGGGCCAGGATATATGTCAGCTTCTTTATACAGCTTACAGTCGATAACTGATCTCGCCTTGCTTAGCCAATGGATTGGGTCGAAGTGTTTTATAGTATCAAACGCTTTTATTAGATCAAACACCATTAACTCTGCCATGAACCACGAAATTTTTCGATAAAACATCCAACAAAAAATACGGGAAAATGATGTAATGATGGTGTTGTAATGTGCTGTTTACGGAATCCATGCTTACGAATGACAAATGAAATTGTTATATTTATGCTGGGGAGGAGTGAATCCTAAGGGCGATAAAACTGAAATCGTTCTGTCGGGTCACCGTTGCCAATAACCTTGCCGTTCTTTATCCAGAACAACTAAGGTAGCTAGGAACAGGTTGAGAACTTTAGCAAGGTAGTCGACTTCTCGATGTGCAAAAATATGTTTTTATGCTTAAAATTAATTAAAAAAATGGGGCTTTAAAATAAAAATTTTTCTTTCGCACTTGTATGAACCAGGAAAAAAGTGCGTTATAGTCCGGTGCAACTCTTATGGATTTAACTTATTTCCAATTTTTTTTAGTTTCCTGATTATGTAAAATCATTATTAACTTATTATTCAATTCATTCATTCCAGATGCGGTAATTCCCTACCCAAACCCCTAGATATCCCTGAAAATACGTTCAACTTATTGTGCGATCCTCCGATCCCCAAAATGTTTTTGACATCACTACGCTTTAAATTGCAGTTGTTTTTTGCGACTGTTCGGATGAATTCGGAACCACTTTCCTGGACGTTGTTAAGGGAATTATTAGTGTACTGTGAACTGTACATGTTATGTAGGAATTAAAAAGAATAGAACCAGTTTTCCTTGGCAGAAGCCGATCACTATATAAAATTGGTGGAGGATTTATGCCTTCAGAGACCGCCTGTTGATGCAAAGTGTTCAAAAAATTCATTATCGACGTCCAATGCAATGAAGTCATGGACAGCAACTTAAGTCCATACAGATACGTCTAGGTGGTGCATTTTCCATCACAACATGATGATTACGGTGACTCGGCTGAATATTTTTGTGGGGTTTTTTGCATTTTGTTATAGTATTGTCTGTTATCTGTCATTTAACGCTTATAAAGCTTAATTTGACCTATGCATTTCCACGCAATTGGCCTAAAACAAAATCTATTGAATAAATCGATTTTTTAGAAATTTTCTACTTTTGCTGAAAAATTTAAAAATGCGATAAAGCTTTAATCATAAATGTTAGATACATATAAGTTTAGGGATTTTTAAGGAACTTTGTGATTGTCATATAAGAATTAAAAGAAGGCCCGATTTCAGGAAAGCTATACGTTTTAGAAAAAAGGTTATTTTTAATAAAATGCTTAAAAAGTCTCAATAATATCATTTTCATATACAATTCTAAGTCTTCTCGCAAAAAAAATCTTGGCGCTAAGTGTGTTAATATAGTTGAAGTGTATCAAAGTGTCCGTTTTATATACTAAATTAATTTTTAAGTCTCTTCCTTTGTAGTTTTTTACTTCATATTTAGCTGATATAATGTGAATGTGGAGTTATTTTTTTTTTTCCTTCTTTTTTCCCATCGGACGGCCCCCAGATGGTGGATAGGGAAACGCTCATCAGATATGGCGGGTACTGCAGAAATAAAATATGCGGGGCAAACCAAAAGAAAAAAGAGAGAAAACGGCAGCATCTGACCAAAGGATTAGCGGCAGCAAACAGCGTCTGAACTCCAGGAGGAGCGGCTGAATATGGAGACGGAATACTCTAAACCCTTCAGAAGGCCTCGGCAAACCACTGAAGTATAATCCCTGGAAAATCATACAATTACAATGAACACAGAAAATAATCTAAGGCCCTCAGTTTCCGGCAATCAAAGGGTGCTAAGAATCCCCAGAGGTAAAACCAAAACCAAACATAGGATAGGAACTTGGAATGTGAGAAGTCTTTATGAGCTTGGAAAGCTAGACAATACCATAAGCGAAAAGGAAAGACTTCAAATTGATATGCTGGGTATCAGTGAAACGTGGTGGACGGAGGATGCGGAATTTATTTCCCAGAACGTAAACATGTATCATTCCGGAAACAGAGAGAGAACTCATAGAAAGGGCGTCGCTATTATAGTAAAAAGACACATAGCGACCTGTGTCACTGGATATGTTCCAATTTCTGATAGGGCGATGATGATAAAAATATCTGCAAAACCAATAAACATGAACATAATACAAGTTTATGCTCCTACAAGTGATAGCGATAATGATTTGGAACAGTTTTATTGCGACGTTGAAAAATTTATTAAAGATAACAAAACCACAAGATAATACAATAATTCAATTAGATATCCTTCCAAGACGACTTTACCCTTGAAATCGCCACAAGACAATAACAGAAACATTGTTAGAAACCAAATTAAATACATTTTAATAAATAAGCGGTATTCCTCCTGCGTAGATAAATGTTCTACGTATCCAGGAGCTGATGTTCCCTCCGACCATAATCTTCTGTTAGGGAAATTACAAATAAAGCTAACTACCATCCGAAAGAAAACACCAAAGCGAAGAGTTAACATTCAAAAATTAAACGATCCTTCCACTAAACAATCCGTGATAGATAATCTTAATGCAGAACTATATAATATGGTTGAAGAAGATGTCGAAAATTTATGGAACAAAGTTAAAAACTCCGTGAAATACTATAACCAGCAATATCCTTGGAAACACAACATCAAAAAGAGAGGACACTTGGATGACAGACGAGATACATTTATTATCGATGAGAATAACACAGCCATATATGAAACTGCAGAAAAGAAGAAACACTGGGAAAAATATATTAGAAGTCTGTTCACAGATACCACAAGAACAGAAATGCACAACACAGATAGAGAAGCCAATTTTCGAGGAAGACGCATTACTGAAAGCGAATTAGATATGGTCATAAATGCAATGAAAAACAACAAAGCTACCGGGCCGGATGAAGTCCCATCTGAATTATTTAAATTACTAGATTAAAGAAATACACAGCTATTGTTGACATTATACAACCAAATTTATGAAACAGGACAATACCCTCAAGATTGGCTGAAATCTACGTTTACTGCGATTCTCAAGAAAAATAATGCGAAGACGTGCGGAGATTATAGATAGAAGTTATATGAGTCATGCCTTAAAAATATTCTTAAAGATAATACATAGGCGCATATACCCAATATGCTAAGCACATATGGGAAAAATGCAATTTGGTTTCAAGGAAGGTATGGGAACTCGAGACGCCCTACTTAGTTTGAATGTACTCATACAAAACTGCCGCGATGTACAAAAAGATGTCTACATATGTTTTGTCGACTATGACAGTCTTATGAGTCATGGCTTAAAAATATTCTTAAAGAACATATACCCAATATAGGCGCATATACCCAATATGCGAAGCACTTATGGGAAAAACGCAATTTGGTTTCAAGGAAGGTATAGGAACTCGAGACGCCCTACTTAGTTTGAATGTACTCATCCAAAACTGCCGCGATGTACAAAAAGATGTTTACATATGTTTTGCCGACTATGAGAACGCATTCGACACGGTCTTTAATTCTGGTTTGCCATAATGATCATTGAGTAGTTCTCAATAATTTTTCCTGAGGATATGTTTTTTTTTAGATTGTCTCTCTTAGCCCCCTTTTTTGCATCTTTACGCGTGTTTTGATCTTTATTTAAATCTTTATTTCATAATGATCTCATTTTCTTCAGTTAGGTTCCCCAGCAACATATTTTGGTTATATTTTAATGACAGCAAATAACGATCTTGGTCCTATTGTTGGTAATTCAACCTTAATCAAAAACAAATTGAACCAATACTCTGGTTATTTGACTTTCGCTCATATCAACTGTCAAAGCTGTCAAAAGACCTTCAAATTACAACTTTACTCTAAGTGAGCTTAAGAGCATTATTTGTAATAGTGGTTTGGGACTGTTCGCCGTTTCCGAGACTTGGTTGAAATCTTACGTTTCATCGAAATCTGTTGCTATTCCTGGCTATTCATTTGTACGCAATGACCGTCCGAGTGCTAGGGGAGGAGGTGTTGGAATTTATGTACTAAACGGCATTAAACATAAGGTTGTTTTTCGTTCATCAAATCCTGGTGTTTGCGAGTCCTTTTTCATTGAACTTATTTTAGGCGTAAGAAAAATACTTTTTGGTGTGGTTTATTTGCCACACGGCAATATCTCATGCTTTGAGGAAGTGCATGAAGACATCTTATCGAGGTACAATACTATAGTTGCAGTTGGAGACTTTAACTGCAACTTGTTTGACATTTCCAAGTCGTCCCAAATGCGGAATGCTTGCCTACGTCTTGGTCTTTCAGTTAGTCATAACTCTCTTCCTACACATTTTAATATTGCTACAAACTCTGTTTCACTAATAGATTTTTTTGTTTATAGTAATTCATGCTCTCTTATATTCTCGGATCAAGTCCAATGCCCCTCTATCTGGCACCATGCTTTAATGTTTGGTGCCATTGACATAAACATTTCTAATTCAGAACAATTTTTCGAGTTCCGTGACTTTAATAATATCAATTGGGAAACTTTGCACGAATATCTTGTGGGAGTAGACTTTAGCAGTTTTTATGGCTCGATTCGCTTATTGCAAATCTCTTTTCATTCGTTCCCATTGTGAGAAAGCGAGTAATTACGTCAGCGGAGCCGTGGTTAAATAGTAGATCTATAACACTATCAAAATCTTTACGAGATATGGCATACAATAATTTTTTAAGATATCCTACGCAGCAAAATAGAGCATTGTACCCTTAGAAACAGAGCTAAGTCAGTTCTTAGAAATGAACGTAGGAAATACTACACAAAACGTTTTAGTGGACTTGACGCAACACAGGTCTGGAGACAGCTTCGTGCTGGTGGTGTCGTTGGTAGTGACAATAACCCCGCAATGGATTTTGACGTCAATGTTCTAAATGCATATTTTACTGAGAACCATAGTGTCTGTAATGCGTATGTTGATTTGCCCGATGCTAACGGACTAGGTTATACCTTTTCCTTTAATTGCGTTTTCGAGATTGATGTTTTTAGAGCATTTAGGCGAGTTAAATCACAATCAGTGGGTGTAGATGGTATACCTGTTAAATTTTTAAAGCTTATTTACCCATACATATCTAACCAATTTACACATTTTTTTAACACAATGTTCACCACTTCAGTCTTTCCACAAGCATGGAAGGTTGCAAAGGTTGTTCCTATCCCAAAAGCTAAGGATATATATGCTATGGATAACTTGAGGCCTATTAGTATTCTGCCGGCACTTTCTAAAGTAGCTGAGCACCTCATGCGAGAGCAAATTAAGGCATTTATTGATGACCATAAACTTATCTATAATTATCAATATGGCTTCAGGCGTGGACTTAGTACCACCTCTCTGTTAGTAGATTTAACGGATCTGATTAGGGAGACTGTTGATGGAGGTGAGAGTAATGTTCTTGTTGCCCTTGATTTGTCCATGGCGTTTGATTGTGTAGACCATTCGAGGTTAATTGAGAAGCTACGCTGTAACTATGCGTTTGATAGCACTTCTTGTAAGTTAATTGGTTCCTATTTGTCAGGACGTTCTCAGTACGTTTCCCTTAACGGTGTTATTTCCAGCAGATGTAATATTTATGGTGGGGTACCTCAAGGTTCCATTTTAGGCCCCCTTCTTTTCATTTTATACCTCAATGACATTGGTAGTTCTTTATGTAATAGCAGTTGTCGTCCATTCTTGTATGCTGATGACATACATTTACTGTTTAAAGGTAAATCCAGCGCTCAGTTGGAGCATGATATTAATACTACCTTGTGCTCTATATCACGTTGGTTAGGTAACAATAATTTGGTAGTGAATGTTTCTAAAACCAAAGCTATAGTTCTGGGTCCCTTATGTCGCCTGAATAATGGTATTAATATACAACTTAATGGAATGTTGATTGAGTTTGTTGATCATTTAAAATGTTTAGGAGTTATACTCGACACAAAACTTGATTTTTCAGCGCATATAGACGCGTTATACCCTAGAGTAGTTAATATTCTCCGGAAATTGTATTCTACTGAATTGTATTTGCCTCTCTTTGTCAGGAAAAATCTTGCTTATTCTATGTTAATATCTATCATTTCTTATGGCATAGAAGTTATATCGGGTACAACGCATGAACATTTTGGAAAAGTAGAAAAGCTGTTCAATATGATTGTAAGATATGTTTATAACATGCGCCGATATGACCATATTTCGGAGCAGGCAATGATTTTCCTAGGAGTCCTGTTTAATACTTTTGTTCAGCAACGTGTTGTTTCATTTCTTTATAAATCGGTAATTTTTGAACTTCCCGGTCTCCTGCGAGATCGGCTTGCTTTCTCTAGATCTACTAGAAACAACAACTTACATTTCCACGTTTTTCAACATCATTATACGAAAGATCTTTTATTGTTCGCTCTCTTCGTTTATGGAATCATCTTCCTGCAGAGCTACGAAAGTTTTCGTTTTCCAGATGTATATTTCGACAAAGGTTTGAAAGCTTTGCAGTTAATAATACGTTGGGCTGATGTAATATTATTGTCACGAATATAACTTGTCATTTGTTTTGTAGAGTCTACTGTATTGGAATTCTGGTGCATTGATTCATTTTGTTATTACCAACAATAGGCATATATTAACTCTTTTTTTATTTTGGCTGGGGAGCCTTATTCATGCCTTGTAGTTTTTTAGCGCTCACACATACAGTATGCAAAGTTCATATTCGTACACCCCTAAAAAATGAATAAAATCGTTATTAATTCCATATTTTATGTGCAAATATGAAATAATTGATAGGAATTACCATAACGAAGAAAGACTTAAGAATAACAAAACAAATTTTTAATTTATTCCGTCATTTAGGTATAGATGGCGCCTGTGTGGGTGGCAAAGTTCGTATTCGTACACCTAAAAGCACTATATATTTGGAGTTTTTAAGGATTTTCAAAGCAAAATACCTCAAATTTTTGTTTTAGTCTTCTTTCTGAATGCCTCTGCTATAGAAATATTTAAAAATAACGGTAACTTTATTAAAATTTTTGCATGAATAAAAAGTCGGAGGAATATTTAAAATCCTTAAGAAAAATGTGGTAGATATGATTAGCTATTGCAATTTATTCCCGAATTTTTGACGAAAATAGCTAATAGCAGTCCTTCTGTAACAATATTTGAGGTCTAATATGAAAATGAATGTTGTCAGCGTTTGGAAATGCAAAGAAACGTACTCCGGGCTTAGGTAAAGTAAACACATTTTTGGTTTTTACTTGGTAAAAATCGGAAGTTTCGTTCTATATTTGACATAAAATGTATTGAAGTGTTAGAATACGGTTTCGAAAATCATTTTATGCCGAAAACTGTGAGAACTTATGAAGAAAAATGAAACTGTTCAAGTTTTCATACTGTCTGCGTACGACTGAAATTCTACCTTTACTATGAACGAGAGTTATGGCTGCCGAATTGCGAAAATAGTGGTTTTTACTTCTTGAAAATTATATTTCTTTACCAAAGGATCCAAAATGAGTACAAAAATGTCAAAAGAATGAAGTAAATAGTCCAGGAAAGAACGTGGGGTAACCTTTTGAAGAAATGCATTATTTCTGGGGAAATTTTCTTAATTAAATTTTTTTTATTCCTCGTAATTTCCGATATTTCTTGACATAGAATGATTTTCGAAACCGTATTCTAAAACTTCAATACATTTTATGTCAAATATAAAACGAAACTTCCGATTTTTACCAAGTAAAAACCAAAAATGTGTTTACTTTACCTAAGCCCGGTTTACGTTTCTTTGCATTTCCAAACGCTGACAACATTCATTTTCATATTAGACCTCAAATATTGTTACAGAAGGACTGCTATTAGCTATTTTCGTCAAAAATTCGGGAATAAATTGCAATAGCTAATCATATCTACCACATTTTTCTTAAGGATTTTACATATTCCTCCGACTTTTTATTCATGCAAAAATTTTAATAAAATTACCGTTATTTTTAAATATTTCTATAGCAGAGGCATTCAGAAAGAAGACTAAAACAAAAATTTGAGGTATTTTGCTTTGAAAATCCTTAAAAACTCCAAATATATAGTGCTTTTAGGTGTACGAATACGAACTTTGCCACCCACACAGGCGCCATCTATACCTAAATGACGGAATAAATTAAAAATTTTTTTGTTATTCTTAAGTCTTTCTTCGTTATGGTAATTCCTATCAATTATTTCATATTTGCACATAAAATATGGAATTAATAACGATTTTATTCATTTTTTTAGGAGTGTACGAATATGAACTTTGCATACTGTATGTACATTTAATTATACTTATAGTTATAAGATTTGAATTGTAATATTTTAAGATACATTTCCTGATTCGAAGACCACATTTGTAGTTATTGCATGTTGTGATATTAATAGGCCAAATGGCTTCTTCGCAGCAACAAAATAAATAAAATAAATAATAAATAAATAAATTGATGGACATATTGATTTCAATTGGATTAGAGGATAGCGATATAAAATGCATCAGAAACCTATACTGGCAACAGACAGCAAACATTCAACTAGATGGTGAACTTACAGGAAATGTTCCAATTTCAAAAGGTGTAAGTCAGGGGTGCATACTATCGCCTCTTTTGTTTAATTTGTACTCCCAAAAAATATTTGAGAAGTCAATATGTGGGAAAAACATCGGAATAAGAATAAACAACACGATTATAAACAACATACGTCATGTAGAAAAGGCGTCGAATCCAACACTCCTTTAAGCATTAATGGTACTCAAATAGAAAGAGTCTCAACATTCAAATATCTCGGAGTTCAAATTAATGAAACCTGGGATCCATCAATGGGAATAAAATGTCGAAATGGCTAGAAACTCTTTCTATAAATATAGAAAAATATTAACGAGCCATGACATAACCCTGGAAACAAAAAACGATTTTTGAAATGCTAAATATGGTCAGTACTATTATACTTAAAGATATCCTGGACAGATGACATCGCAAATAACGAAGTACTGAGGCAAAAGAATACGGAAAGTCAAATGATCAGAATTATAAAAACAAGAAAAACTGCTTATTTGGGACATCTTATGCGAAATAGAAAATATAATCTCCTCTAAGCTATTATAAGAACCAACATTAAAGGACGCCGACCGAGAGGGAGACGGGAAATAACATGGATCAAAAACATTCAGGAATGGACAGGACACCAAGATGAAATAAGCCTTTTAAGCGCCGCCAGAAACTGAGAACTAGCTATAATTGAGTGAAATGTTTTAATTTTATAATACAAAATTAAATAACTCTGTAATAATTAACATTGTACGATCGCTAATATCCGAAAACGGATTTGCAAATTAAGAAGAAAGAAGAATGTGAAATGTTTTATTGGCTAAATTATTTTGTATCTCCCTTTGTATTTTTTCTACTCCATACCTATATACTCCAAAAATATTTGAGGAGGCGGCTCCAATATAACATGAAAAACTTACGCCGACACCTATTTTCCGTGTGGCTTAGATTTTTTCTCTGCAGGGCTACTTGAGAAGGAAGCCCTATGCACAACAAAACAACTTATACAACAAAAATGATGAAAAATTATGAATGAATGAATTTTAATAGACGCAATAAATTAAACAAATGTTAATAAAACACTGTTTTTTATGAAAATTACTATCTCTGCGAAAGGAAACAATTGTAAATTAGAGATAAGCAAATGGCAAAAATAAGCTCAGGCTATAGAAGAAATAATTATTTATCAGTAGCAGCATTATATTGATGGAAAAATATGTGCCATCACAATAGCAGCAGCAATGGAGGAACGAAAAGACTGATTATTATTAGATTAGTTTATTGTCCATCATTAGTTGCTTGCTTTTTTCGCTAAATACAACAACAATATTCATTGATAAGCATTCAAGCAATTTGGTCAAATGGCTACAAACATTTCCTTGAGATTAATTTAATCAATAAGAAAACCTAGATAAGGAGGAATTTTGCAAAGTGCAACTGTATGTGGTGAATGATTCATGTAGCCACCCCACCATACCCATTATAATACTGCCAACAATATTAAATCAATATTTATAATTACCATGGGAGCATCAATTTTCATATTCTCCAATGCAATGGGTCCTGTGGAATTCCATGTTCCTGCATCGGCAAACCCAAAATTAATTTCGTTCTCCTCCTGCTCCATGTTAATTTTGTAGGCTGTAGCTGATTATTTAGTAGTTATGGACAATTATGTTTAATTGAATTACATTCACACATATACACACGCTGAGAAACACACAGATTTATTGCACTTTGTACATTTGTTTGAAATACAATATAATATTTTTCGCTTCCTGATATTTTCTTTGTTGTGACTTCGATTTTTCGCACTTTTTAGGGCTGGGTTTCATGTAACCACCGACCGAGAGACCGACGAATAGCACAGCACCTTTCGAAATTTTATGATTTTTTGCAATCAACTCGTTTTATTTCTAAGAAATTTTAAAACTACGTCTAATTTTATGATTATCTTAATGTTACAACACATTTTATATTAATTTTTTCGTTAGAAAATACATGGTTTTCTCGTTTTTTCACTATATTTTTCTACATTTTACGCGTATCGATACACAAAACGAAGGCGACTGAAGTGTTTGATGAACGGCGTTTGGATTTTTTCATGTGGGCGGTTTTGTCATCACATTGGTTCATTTTGATGAATGTATAGTTCAACGAACGAATTGAATGAGTAAGACAAAAGAGATTAAACGATAAATATGAATAACCAAAACAAAATAACTGGATAAGAATGAAGTTTAAAGCAGATGACAAACAATTGAGCCACACAATGCTGTTAATAACGCCGTTGAAAGTGTGTTTAGTAAGCATTACTCGTAGGGATTAGTGGGAAAGTTTGTGCAGAGAATTTGATATAGGTGTGTTCCTTTACTTACCTGAGGTTACCGTTTTCACCATTTGTTACCACTTTTAACATGCAGTATTTCATATTGTTTTGTCAGCGTTCGCTTATAATCGTCAAACAATTGTCAAAAAAGTGAGCAGAAATGCCTTTCTCTTCTACCACAGGCTATCCGTCAAATTTCTTCAGGTAAAAAATGGTACAACTGATTTTTCGACAATTGTTCGACGATTATATGATAATGAAGAAAAAATAATAAAAACAGAAGAAAAAAAAAACGAAGGCTGACAAAACAAAAAAACTGTAAAATAAAAGAAGAAAAGTGAATTATTATGATTTTTTTGACATTGCTACCAGATGTACCATTTTTACGTTCCTTTACTTTTCTGGTAAAACTGGTCATAAGAGAGAGCAATTTTGACAGTTTTCTCTTTTACCATTAATAAAGTAAAGGAACAAAGCTTATATAAGAGCAAAGTACAACAAATGGGAATGTTTTTTAAGCCCCTAGTTCCGTTTAGAAGGCCTATTCAGATTGATATGAGAATTATATCAGATATAGTTCAACATGTTCTAATTAATATGCGTAATCTATTTATTATAGCTCTGTTCCGTTACGTTCATGAATCTTCAAGTTTTACCACTTTTTACTCGAAAAGGGTTCCTACTTCAGACACCATACAATTCATTGCTCTGTTCCAGAACTGCAAGAATCTACTAATTTTTACTATTTTTTCCGATAACATAAAGGAAAAAATGTTATCGTAGTAAAAAATAGTAGCTTCTTGCAGGTTCTGGAACAGAGCACATATGGGAGCAGTTTACAACTTTTACTACTTTTGCCTGTTTTACCATTTTCAAAAGTTAAGGAACAGACAAAATGTGTGACACTGATGTCTTATAGAACACTAATGTAAAGGAGTAATAACAGTGATTTTCGGATCAACACTCTACTTATGATGACATTCTGATCTTTTATCGAAGACCTATTGGCCTCCTATGAAAGACCTCTTGATCTTATATCAAAGACCTATTGTAAAACGTATTGGTCTACTAAACAAGTAAAAATGTAACAGTCGGCTTTGCTGGCGGAGGTACAGATCAGCCTATGTGAAGTGAAAATTTCATATATGGACCGACGACACAACCAAGATCCATTTCCCTTAAAATTATGTGTTAATGGGTTTTCAGAATTTGATGGCCCTTTTTGGACGTATGAACTAACTTGCCGACAAAAATATGGAATTGGATTGCCTTTGCTTTCTATACATACCACGTCCACCAGTAATTCCAGTTGGTCACTGAATAATTTTGAGCTTTTGGACTGTTTTGAAACATGGACTTGTCCACGAAAAGCAATGTCGCTGTAAACAGGATCACTACAAATTTCCCAAGGATCCTTCAACAAACCTTATACTGTACATCAACAAAAATGTACTAAGTACGTTTATATATAACCGGATTTAAAAAACCCACTGGGTTTCAAATGCCAATTCCTTTGCGTATACGTCAAATAAATCCTCATTAATAAGGTTAACCCTGCAAAAGGCTATAATATAAACATGGCCTTAGACAAAATTTGGACGGAATAGTACGAAATCCAAGCTTGAACCAAATCGGTTGCTCCGTTCAAAAGGTATCGCGCGTACTATTTAAGAGAAACTTTTTTTAACGTTTGTGGGGGATGTACCGTAAAGAGTGGTGAATGGCGGAATAAGAAGGCGTTCCATTTACCGCATTTTTTCCGAAATGTGTGGAAGGTACCCGAAGGAATAGACCAATATAGTCCATGCCGTAAAAATATTACGATGTGCAAAGTATGCACCAAATCGTTTATTGCCTTCGAGAGTTATCTTGCGCACCATTTTAGCGAAAAGTTTTGAACTTTTGTGGGGAAGATACGCGAAGGTATTGACCGCCCATTTTCGAACTTAAACTAAGTTTGGACAAAATGGCCGACTTCCGTATTGTCAGTTGCTTTGTATTCGTGAATGAAACTAGGGTTCTTAAATCGATTTCTCCACTACTGAAATTTCATAAAATTACTCTAGTATGGAACTCGATTTAAGAACTCCTAGTTTCATGCACGAATACAAAGCAACTGACAATATGGAAGTCGGCCATTATTACATACATGTATAGGAAGGAACATGATCCCCGAAGAGACTTCTCTCATATCAATGAGTGCATGCCGATTCAAATTAGCTCAATGATACGGGACCTACTTTTTATCGCCGAGTCCGTGTCTTAACTTATGGGCCGATTCCGTACGGCGAGGCGAGTCATGTCGCGTCGTCTATCGTCTCTGTGACAAAATTTAAAAAATGCACTACGTACAGCGATAGAAAATAATCGTCGATAACAAGTTATTTTTATTTTATTTTTATTCGTTAGTAAAAATGTACGGCGACAGCTAATTTGTTGTCGCCGGAAAATGAACATTTCGTCGACAAAATTTGAGGACGTCAGGCGATATTGCCATACGGAATCGAAAAATTGCATTTGACAACGCGACACGACTCGCCTCGCTGTACGGAATCGGCCCATTAACTCAACTGTAGTTGCGTTGCCAGAGGAGAAATTCATACAATTAAAATGAGTAAAAAGACGGAAATTTTTGTCAAATTCAATCAATATCAGGGTTTTGAACCTCCAGCTATTAATTTAATTGCAAAAAGTATAAATTTTAATGCGGAAATAGAAAATACTCTTTAATGTCGCCTACATTACACTGAGGGGTTGCCAACGTTGGGAATCACCAAGGTGGACAAAATATTACGAAGCCCAAATCGGTTGATCCGTTTCAGAGTTATCACGCGCTCCAACCAGACATACACGGGTATGTTCTGAGACACACTTCACCTCTCACTTCACGCCTCAAGCATTTTGTTCTCCCCAGTACTAGGATGTACTCTTCGTTGTAAATACCCTGATAAATCTTAGAACAAAGAAATTCGCAAAAAATAGGAGTAAATGGGGTGAACAAAATGCTTAAGGCGTGAAGTGTGACTCAGAACATACCCGACAGATGGACATGGTCAAATCGACTCCAAATTGTATGAAACAGACTTCGTCCAAACATAGTCGATATCTACATTAGACAGTTATCCTTGCGGCAATTGTCACCCACCCCATGCATTAGTCATCGTTATTTATATTTTACAAATAAAACAAAAATCACATGTATTTTGTTTAATGTTTTTTGTTTGTTTTTCTTTCATTATTTTAAAATATAATATTAAGTGCGAAAATGAAGTTATTATGGTAATATAAGATTAATAATAGTTACAGAGTTGTTTTTTTAAATATAATTTTGCTTAAGGACCTCTCATATTATTTATAAATACATGGATGGGAGAAGGAGGAAATATAAAATAAATCCTAAAATATAAAAAGACTTTTCCTGGTAACTAACCTGGAAATGCCAAATATCTTGTAGATGATGATGGCGTGAGAATATTGTTATTGGTTAGTTTGTTTTTGTTGTTGTGTTTCGTGTATGCTTATAATCTGGTTCTGCTTGTTTTGCTTCTCTTGTATCCTTGTTGTTTTCTATAACTAATGGAGTTTGTTGTTTGTGTATTATTTAAGTAAAAAAACATCTGCATTTATTCTGTAGCAGCCATTGCCCTGGCCTGGGCACGCACACGTTTCTCGTACTCCAAACGATTCTGACAATAAATTGTGTAAGCTTCAGCTTGGGCAGGATCTTTGATATTGGGCTCATTCAGCAAATCTTGAATACCCAAAAGAATCTGTTTAATGGTAATGGCGGGACGCCAATCTTTTTCTTCATCCAACAGCGACAAACACACTGTGCCTGAGGGATACACATTAGGATGGAACAGTGGTGGTTCGAATTTGCATTTTGGTGGTGAGGTGGGATAATCATCTTTGAAAATCATACGCAATTTGTAGAGACCACCTTCCCATGGGGTACCCTTCTTGCCGGGTATGGCACACTCCCAAATCATAAGATTCAATGTGCCATCAGGATTTTTGGCAGGACGTGCTACAAAGCCGAATGGATGATCTTTACGCCAGGCCTTCCGTTCCTCACCCAAACGTGTAATGGCAATACCAGACATGCTGCTGTTGTGGTTGTTGTTGGCCTTTTTCAATAACTAAGAACTACGATTCTTGATTGGTGACTTTTTCTTTTTGTTGTTGTAAAATGCTTGGCTGGCTGGGCTGCTTACTCTAGAAATTGCGGAGGCACGCGTCTTTTTTTCTAAAAAATTCTGTTAAAATTTACACGAAATTAACAAAAAATGCACTTCCGAAATTGGTACCACTTTTTGCCTTACCTTTTGGTTAGAAACTCAATTATATTTAAGCGTAAACAAACGTTTATTTTCTAATGCTTTGTTTAATTTTCTTTCAGCCTTCTTTTTTTTGCAAATTTCTCACAAGTAAAAAAATGCGTTAACCTTCGTAAAAATGTTCGGCCGCTAGTTTGGTGTACATGTGTGTGTTGCAAAAATGACAAATTCAGTGCTGATAATTTTGGCGCTCGCGTCACAATGTTGTATTTAGCACACAGTGTTGATTTCTTCGCGATAGAATTTTAGTTGGCAACTCGGATTTTTAGCGTGGGACTAAAATTTTTGAAAATAAAAAACAACAAATAATTCTGTTTCTGTCGAATTGAAAATGAATACTAAAGAAAAAAATGGCTTAAGACGGGTTTACACGCGCACGCCCGATTTTTTTGAAATTTTTACCACAAGTAGGTCTCGTTGCCCTGATCACAAAAATATATATATCGTCTAGATGTAGTCCATACTTCCCGAGATATAGGCCTTTAAAGTTCCAAAAATATGTAGCTAATTAGAGAAAAATTAATAATGTAAAAAAAGATTTGGTTCCATTCCCTAGATTTGCACTTGTCCATAGGTGAAAGTCTTAAATCCCCGGCCGAAGGCCGGCTATTTAGAAAAAAATTTAATTTAAAAGAAAATTTTGTGCCCGTTCCCGAGACTTGTACCTGTCCATAGCAGAAAGTCTTAAATCCCCGGCCAAAGGCCGGCTAATTAGAGAAACATTTATAATTTAAAATAAATTTTTGTTCCCGTTCCCTAGATTTGCCCCTGTCCATAGGAGAAAGTCTTAAATCCCCGGCCGAAGGCAAATCAGCAATTTTCGCGTTTCTTGAAAATAAGTAGTGGTCTTTCGCGAGTAGAATAGCAGTTAATCGTTTTAAACGCCTTCTAACAAATTTGTTTTTAAAATTTTTATTTTCACAAAAATTTTTATTACCCACCATACCAATTCTATCGAAAATAATATCTTCCTCAAATGTTGCTTTAGAGTTTTGCGACATTTTTTAATATTAAAAGGACTCAAAAATATCGCGAATAAATTAACAATTTTTTTTGCATTATCGTGGTGAAAGGGTCAATGGTAGAAAAAGTATTTGTTTCGCATATTTTGGCGAACTTTTGTAAAACTTTATGAAATGGTCTGCTGAGTACAAATAAACAACACAAACAGCTGTTTCATAAATGCAGAAACTATCGTCTGTCAGGGTGAAAAATAAATTCAAATTAGGACATTTTTAATGCAAATTAACTCTGCCGTCAGTCTAGGGTATTAGACTGCATTTAAATTCAATCCAAAACACTACATCAAAGGCTGTGATTTGGATCGAAAATGGAGTGCATCCCAGCTGTGTGCCGTGGAAGCAAAATGGAGTGCATCCTAGCTGCGCGCACTCTTGTAAAATTCATAGGTGAATTCATAGGAAAAGATGTACTCCAGCGGCAATTGTTCTAGTGATTTAACTGCATCCGCGGATGCAAACTTTTTGCTGGGTTGTAATTGACATTATTTTCAATGTTTTGAATTCAAGACTTCCCGGTCAACACTGGAGCGATTTCAACAACATAATTTCATGAAATTAGGTGTTCTCAGATCGAGTTCCGCACTACTGCAATTTCGTAGCATAGAACTCGATTTAAGAACGTATAATTTCATGAAATTATTTCACTGAGGTCACTTTAATTTCGGACCAGGACATATACGCCAATGAGACAATTTAAAAACGGAACGATCCATGGTTTAATAAGAAAGGTTAGCCAAAGCTTTATGTCAATTTAAATTTTTTCATTCGAGTATGCCTAAAACTTCAAAACAATATAAACAAACAGTGTATGTGTGTGTGGTGTTTGAATAATATGCCAAACAATTTTAAAAACATTCGAATTCAATGATTTTTAAAATTGTTTTTAGACCATTTGTATGGAAGAAATTGTTGAGATTTGCATTGAAACAATCAGTTTATCATATTCACAACTCGATTATGTGGAGAAAACTTAACTCTTCATTCATTTTTCTCGTTTTTTATAAAATGCTCAAAAAAATGCATTGTAAACAAACGCACTTGTTGCTTTTATTTTGAAGTTTTAGGAATTCAAGAAAAACAAGGGTTCTATAGATTTTTTTCATTTAAATCTACCTCTTTACTTATACCATGGAACGATCAAAATTGCCGCAAATTAAATCGCCTAATGTAAATTGAGAAAATGTTTAGATGTTTTCTCATCGTCATAGTTCACGTGCACACTAGAGTAATTGCATATTGAAATGTGAACACTAATTTGATGAAATAGCTGTAGTGGAAAACTCGATCTAAGAAAGCATAATTTCTTGGCATTTCTTGCATAAAATAGTTCTAGTGTGGAACTGGACATAAAACCGGCAAAAGTAGTAAAAGTTGTAAACTGCTCCCATATGAATTGTATGGTGTCAGAAGTAAAAAGTGGTAAAACTTGAAGATTCTTGCACGTAAAGGAACAGAGCTAATAATATGACATTTTTGGTCTGTTCCTTTACTTTTGAAAGTGGTAAAACCGGCAAAAGTAGCAAAAGTTGTAATCTGCTTCCATATGAATTGTATGGTGTCTAAAGTAAAGGAACGCTTTTCGAGTAAAAAGTTGTAAAACTTGAAGATTCTTGCACGTAAAGGAACAGAGCTTTTTACTCCCTTGTAGACATGGTACAATAATACAGGTAGCATTATCATGCCAGCTGATGGTAACATAATGTGTCAACTGCATTGAATTGATGTCAAATTTTGACACCTTATGTTACCAACAATTGCCGATGCGGCTACCTGTGTATTTGTACCATGCTTGTAGATTTCGAAAGGGTTGCTAAATAGAGTTGCATAGTTCACGAACGAACTAGTTCAATTGAACGATTCATTGAAAAGAGCGTACGAACTAGATCAGTCGATATATTTCATTATAGTTCAGTAGCTCACTGAGCACTGACCGAAAGATAAAAGAACGATCAAATCAAAGAACGAACGATTCAGCGCGACATTCATGTATCATAATGTGACGCCGTTGTCAGAGTTAACTGTTGCCTTTGTAAAGGTAATAGTTTTGTTTACATTTTGAATTTTACACAGATACCCACCCACACACATCTTTATTCATTGTAATTTTATAATTTTAATATTTTCATTTATTTTTAACTTAATTACAAATTTAAAGTCTAAAAAACTCCAAATTTGCTTTTCAATCACACCAAACCTATTCCGTTGCTAGGTTCTTTAATGTCATGTTCACACGAGCGTTTCAATTACGTTGTTCGCCTGTCGAACGACGTACACGAATTAACCCGTTTCCACGACGCCATTCGTAATTAACAGAAACATAAACAAAATTTCCTTCATTTTTGTCTCCTTGTTTTCACGAAAATTTGAACCGAAAACACATAAAATATACATTAAATGAATAGGAAAATCAATGGACTTTCTTTCAAATGTATCTTCTATATTTAACTACACACATTTCATTCATTTTTTCCATAAATTCTGAATAATTTTGTATTTTCAATATATTTTTATATGTTTCTATTTTCAAAATTAAAGAGAGAGAGACATGTCCAAACAATGTTTGTGTATACAGACTTTCAGTTATTTGTTTCACTTTTTGTTTCTGATTTTTTACGCGATTTTGAACTAATTGACAAGAAATGTGTGTGGAATTAAGAAGGAAACACAACCATCTTCCTTCTGCATCTATATAAAATGTTTAGTTCATTAATTTTCATTCGTCTTTTTCCTTTTTCTAAAAATTTTTGTGTTTTCAACAAATTTTTCAATTTTGAATTTAGACATGTCATAATTAATTTTTTCGATAAATTCTCTCACATGGCACAAATACACAGGTAGCCGCACCGGCAATTGTTGGCAACATAAGATGTCAAAATTTGACATCAATTCAATGCAATTGACACATTATGTTACCATCAGCTGGCATGATAATGCTACCTGTATTATTGTACCATGTTCTCTCATTTGCATGGTACAATAATACAGGTAGCATTATCATGCCAGCTGATGGTAACATGATGTGTCAATTGCATTGAATGGGTGTCAAATTTTGACATCGTATGTTACCAACAATCGCCGATGCGGCTACCTGTGTATTTGTACCATGCTCATTTGTTAGGGATGGGACATACTTATTCGTCGTTCACAGAGTATTTCTAATCGAACAACGTAGAAAAATCGTCGTTCGTTCATAGAATTTTGTGTGGGGAAATAAGTAATTTATTCGTAGTTATGGGTCGAACAACGAATAGAGAACGAACGACGTACCGTGGAAACGGGCTATAAAATATTCTTCTGTTATTTGTTCCATGGTATAAGTAAAGAGGTAGATTTAAATGAAAAAAATCTATAGAACCCTTGTTTTTCCTGAATTCATAAAACTTCAAAATTAGTAAACAAAAAGGCAACAAGAGGGTTTGTTTACAAAATTCCAATTTTGATCATTTTATAAAAAACGCGAAAAATGAATGAAGGGCCAAGGTTTCTCCACATAATCGAGTTGTGGATATGATAAAATGTTTGTTTCAATAATAAGCTGAAGGATTTCTTCCATACAAATGTTCTGAAAACAATTTTGGAAATCATTGAATTCGATTGTTTTTAAAATTGTTGGCATATTATTCAAACATCACACACACATACAAAGATTGTGTATATTGTTTTGAAGTTTTAGGAACAGTCGAAAGAAAAAAATTTAAATTGACAGGGAGCTTTGGCTAACCTTTATTATTAAACCATGATTTGTTCTTTATCGGTCTACATATGTATGTGTGTTTGTATACAAATGAACGAACTTGCAAGCGAACGAGTCAGAGCCGGTGAACGATAGAACGAAAAGACAGCTGACTGACAGAGCTTTTCGACGAACGATTGAACTACTGAACTAAAAGAACGACCTAGTTCCTTCAAAAGAGCAGAACTAAAAAGAGCGATCAGCTAAAAGAGCTTAAAAGTACAACTCTATTGCTAAACTCGTCAGAAGCAACGCCAAGTCCCGGTCCACACTAGAGTGATTTAATTGAAAAATTGCATGATATTATGCGTTCTTAGTCCCGGTCCACACTAGAGTTATTTCATTGAAAAAACTTCATGAAATTATGCGTTTCTAGATCGAGTTCCATTGTAGAGCAAAATCATAAAATTGTTGTAGTGGGGAATTCGACGTAAAAACGTCTAATTTCATGAAAGTTTTTAATGAAATTTACTCTAGTGTGGACCTAGACTTATATCGAGTTCCACTTTATTTTCTCTACTCCCGCTTCGACTACGGCGTCACTTCATGCATTTTTGAACGACATGTTGAACTGGATTGTTAATCGTACGTTCGTTGATCGTGTAAGGTCACCGTCTGATTCTAGTTCAGTGAGCTATTGAACTATAATGAGCTACATCGACTGATCTAGTTCATATGCTCTTTTAACTGAATCGTTCAACTGTAGTCAAGATCTATTTACCAGTAGTGGGATTCTGTAACTCATTTTTGCTGTTATCGATAATTGTCGGTAAAATTAAAATGCTTATAATTTCGATAATTAACAAAATTTTTCGGTAAGTTAACGATAAATAAAAAGTAGTCGCTAGCCTCTACCGACACAAACAGTGATGCCAACTTTTCTTTATGTTTTTAGTCATAATTTTGCGATTTAATTTTACCGATTTTTGTCGGTAACAGCAAAAATGAGTTACAGAATCCCACTACAGGTCACGTAAGTAGCACAACAACAACTCTATTTTGGCCGAAAATTCTTCAATATGTCAAAATGTTTGTTTACGTTTTCATACAATTTATTCACAATAACAAAAAGTTTGACAGATTGGAACCAATCAGCTGGCCGTTTTACGCCACCTTTATAATTTCATCATGACTGTAGTGCTATTCTCTAACTAATTTTTTGAGTTAACGACAAATGTCGGTAAAATTAGAATGCTTAAAATTTCGGCAATTAACGATAATATTCGGTAACCTCGCAACCAGAAGAAAGTAGTCGCAAAGTTCTACCGATAGCAAGAGTCAACTTTTATTTACACTTTTCATTCATAATTTTGCGTTTTAATTTTACCGACTTTTGTCGGTAACTCAAAAAATGTGTTAGAGAATCGCACTACTGAACTAATTTGTTTATGAACTATACAACTCTAATGTAAATTAGGTTCTTGAGTCAATTTGATGTGTGGCCTGACAAGTTGAAATTAATGCTGGCAACACCAAATAAAACTGTATCCTTGCCATTCCTCGTGCAAAATGTATAAACAAAACAGTACCGTTATCAAAGTTGACAGCAATTAAAAGGCGCAATTAATAATTACTGTTGGTTTATTCATTTACGTTATAAAATGGTAAAAGTTGCAAAAGTAGTAAAAGTTGTGAAGTGCTATCATATGAATTGTATGCTATCGGAATTAATAATTTTTAGTTCGTAAAGTATATAACGCGTTAATGTAAAAACGTTTTTCTTGGTTTTAAGTCTGATCGTGGGAATTTGATAGAATCGTGTTTAAGATGGATTTCGTGGTTTTAAATATGAACAAATTGGGAATCCGCACAAAGTCGATGTTTTTTTTAATATGATAAAATCGGTTGTCGGGTAAACAAGATGTGTGATATTTTTAGAAAAGTTAAAAAATGTGTGTAGATTTGAAGTCTGCGGGTGAGTGAGTATACGTGAGTATTACAAATGCAGTTAGTCCTTATTGTGCAGAGCACAGATATACATGTAAAGTTTTTCAGACGTAAGTCCATACTTCTCAAAATATGTTCATACAAGTTGGCATTTTTTGAATAGTTGGTGGGTATTGGAATCTGCCACTTGATAAAAATATCCAATTTACATAGGAGAAAGTCTTAAATCCCCTGCCGAAACTCGACTACTTAAAGACAAATTTATAATTTAAAAGAAAATATTGTTCCCGTTCCCGAGATTTGCATCTGCCCATAGAAGAAAGTCTTAAAACCCCGGGCGAAGGCCGGTTATTTAGAAAAAAATTAGGCTTAAAGGCCTGGGTACATAAGCTGCCTCGCCTGCTTGCTTCTGATAAAAGAATAAAAAAGAAAAGGGCAACCCAGTTCGAAATTTGCTCGGCCTTCTTTATTCATTTATTTTTATTATGTCAGAAATGAAGCAGAAAAGCAAGGTAACCAGGCGAGGCAGCTTATGTACGCAGGCCTTTAGTCTTTTATCAGATATGACTTAAGCAAGAATGCCATGAATAGGTATGTATTTCCATAAGCTTTCCAACGATACCCATTTTGTATGAATCGGAATGATCACGGGGATCAGCGTAACAATAGCTACCTCTGGAAATTTTTTCAAAAAAAAAGGAATTAGAGTTTTTACTAAACTTATGTACCACCCTCCTAAAATGTGTAGTTTTGTTAAGCTTGTTTACAATTTTTAATGGACGGACACACATCGCTAAATCGCTTTATCTCGTCGAGATATGAATTTTGGCACACCAAATAAGGGGTCTAGGACGAATATATCGTGGTGTTACATAAACTTTTGGAGAGACAATATGTAGCATGGGATAAAATGTGGTTCACTACACAGAACCCATTATATATTAGACAGTAGGCCCGTTATCTAGCAAACACTTTATTGCAATTAACATCAGAGGAAAGGTCAGTAGTTTTTTTTTCCATATGTAGGCTACTTTGCGAAATATGTATATATGTCCCCAATTTCTCGTTTAGAGTTAAGCTTGATGATCGGAAATTATTTGCAAGTGAAAAAGGAAAGCCAAGGACTCGAACCCACATAGTCACCAAATTACGTTACCTGGTTTCATTGGTGGTAAAGCAAATCTTCGGACGTATCGACTATGTAATGGATTCTCTGTCCTAGAACTTATCGTTTTTCAAATGCAAATGTGTTTTGTACATTTACGCGGATACTTGGCCACAGAAATGTATTTTCTTCACGACAAACGCTTTTTTTGCGCGGCCTTTGAAGTTATGAGTTTTGGCTTTGACAACATTTTTTGAAAATGTTTTCAAGGACGTGGGTTCAAATCCCAGGCGGGCTCAGCCTGTTTTTTATTTTTTGAAATTTTGCCTGTAAGGGCGAAGATCATTTTAAATGATTATTTATTAATTTTCTCGTTTAGAGTTAAGCTTGATGATCGGAAATTATTTGCAAGTGAAAACGGAAAGCCAAGGACTCGAACCACTGTTGCATGTGGCCTCGACTCTTCCGGGTTGGACCTTTAGCTCTTATACGCCTCTCACAATTGGCAATCCAGTCTGCAATGGGTTTCTGACAGCCGACCCAGTAGAACCTCTGCTTTATCTTTTCAGCAGTCTTTGTTACACCAAGGTGTCCTCTTGGCCCATTGTGAAACTCTGACAAGACATCTTTTATTTTGGAGTCTGGTACGACAATCAAGTTACGGTGAGTTTTTCCATCGTCGCTCTCCCACTTACGATGTAGGCACCCATCTATTAAATTAGACTGTTCCACTGGGCCCAATAAGATTTCAAATAGGGGCTTTCGGGCGCTATTTCCTATTTCCAATCCTCGCCGGACTCAACCTGCAGTAGCCGGACATCGACGATACTTGCTTTGCCTTCAGCCTTCGAGCAATGTCTACATTCAATTTTGCATGGCCGACGAGACAGTGCATCAGCATTACCGTGTTTTCCACCTTTTCAGTGCTGGATGCTTAGGTCATAACTCTGAAGCCTCTCGATCCAACGGGCCAATTGACCTTCCGGGTTCTTAAACTGGAGCAACCATCGCAGAGCGGAATGATCGGTTCTTAGGCTGTCCATACAGGTATTTGTGATAGTGTTTGATGCTCTCCACAACTGCCAGCAGCTCTCTCCTCGTCACACAGTAATGATGATGACTTTTTCTTGGCCGTCTATTTTCTGGGAAAGGACACTACCGATCCCGTATGCACTGGCGTCAGTGTCCAACACAAACTTACCACCGGGTACAGGGTACGCCAAAAGAGGGGCTTTGCAGAACATGTCTTTGAGTTTTTGGAATGCCTCTTCCTGGTCGTTGCTCCATAGAAATTGCTGCCCTTTTTGAGTCAGTCGGTGTAAGCTTGCGGCAATGTTGGCAAAATTGGGGACGAAGCGACGGTAATAGGTGCAGAGACCCAGAAAGCTTCGCAGCTCATGGAGGTTTAGAGGCTGCGACCAGTCTCTGACGGCTTTAATCTTCTCGCTATCCGTCGATATGCCCTCCGTGGTCACAGGGACTTCACCTCTCGCTGGAAGAGGTTGCACTTCTTGGGGTTAAGTTTTAGACACGATAGCTGCTGGAGTACATTCCTTAAATTCGTGAGGTGTTCGTCGAAGGTCTATCCCATGACTATGATGTCATCCAAGTATATAAGGCACGACTTCCACTGCAACCCTTTCAACACCCGCTCCATCAGCCTTTCAAAGGTGGCCGAGGCGTTGCAGAGCCCGAATGGCATGACATTAAATTGCCAGAGACCGCCGTTAACGCCAAACGCTGTATTTTCCTTATCTGTTTCGGCTATCTCTACCTGCCAGTAACCACTATGCAGATCTAGGGTAGTGAACCATGACGTCCCGGCTAAGGTGACTAGTGTGTCATCGATTCTGGAGAGCGGGTAGCTATCTTTCTTGGTGACATCATTTAGTTTTCTGTAATCCACACAAAATCTGGTACTTCCATCTTTCTTCTTGACCAGAACTACTGGGGAACACCAGGGACTCGACGACGGTTCGATCACACCACTTTCCTCCATTTCGCTTATCAGCTTCTGGACTTCATCCCTTTTTGCCAGTGGAACGCTTCTTGGGGCTTGTTTTATTGGTCTTGCGTCTGCCTTGTTTATTTCATGTTTCACCACCGATGTTCTTCCTTGATGCCCTTTTGTAGACGCAAAGGTAGAGGCATGTTTCCATAAGAGCTGCGGTATAATCTCTGGATGTTCCGTAGTCAGACGTCTAATAGGTGTGTTTTCCTCGTAACCCATATTTAATGGAATTTCAACATTGGACCATGTCATCACACGTTCTTTCATATCCAGATCAAGACCAAAGGCAATCATAAAATCTGCGCCTATTATAACTTCGTCTGCGATATCAGCCACTATAAACTCGTAATCGACCGATTTATTGACAATAGTTAGTCTCACGGTTATCTTTCCATGTACTGCCGCAGGCTCCCCTGTTGCTGTGCGCAGTCTGACTCCATTTAGTGGCGTTATCTTTCCCTCGGCCAGATCTGATCTGATGATGGACTTTGATGCGCCTGTATCCAAGGTCAGAATTCGCTTGTCGCCATTAATATAACCAGTTGTTGTAAGGTTGTGGTTTTTCTGTTGTACTATCGCTATGGAGATTGTGGGGCCGTCGTCGATGGGAGCCAGTTCACGCCCGCTGGACTGGCTAGATTTAGTTTAACGGTGACTCATTTGCAGAACGTTGAGCCACTCTTTTACTTTCTTTTGACAGGGATGGTGACGATGACCTCGATCGCTTGCGCTTCGCTCTACATTCACGCGCAAAATGACCCATTTTGTCGCAATTGTGACACCTACCCCTGGCCTTAGTTAGTGCTGCCGTGTACCTTCCTTTATTGCCCGCTTCACTGCTGCCTCGATCTCGTTAACACGATATTTGGGTTCATCGAACTCGGTATCCAGTTTGCGAACCTTGTGAGTCTGGGGATTGGTGATTATTCTTGCCGTTTCTTGTGTAAGGGCGTACGACACGGTTTCAGCAAATAACGATTTTGGTGACGCATACGTTGCACGTTTGATCTCGGGGTCATGTATACCATTCACAAATGTTTCGATTTTCATACGGTCCAACAATGGATGGTTTTCTCCTGGATACGTCATTAGCACCAAACGTTCTACCTCCGTTGCGAAGTTCTGTGAGGTCTCATTTTGCTTCTGTACTCTTCCCCTTAATACCATTAAGTAGATGTTTTGCTTATGTTCGCCGCCGCACTTACGTTCGAGAGCAGCCATTATATCTCCATAACTGTTTCTAGAAGCTGCAGGAATAGTATTACCTCAGCAGCACCCTGCAATGCCATAAGTAGTGATACAGCCTTGTCGTTGTCGTTCCAAGAATCTCTAGCAGCCACTGTCTCGAACTGTAATTTGAACACATTGAAAGAGGTCGAACACAGGAGGCTTGATTTTTAACGTGTTATGAATAGCTCTCACTGGGCCACCTTTGATTTCCAGTTCCGACATTTTCTTCTCAAGGTTCACAAATTTCTCATCATGTCACATAGGTTTCAATCAGGAAACTTTTGGCCAAACCCCTATTTTTGAAGATTCGAAATTTTAATTTTTTTTTGCACAGAATAATATAAAAACACATCAAGTCATCTGAAAATAATTAGTTTTTGTAAATAACGTTAGTAATCGTTGATTGGCGCAGTACCAAAGTTGACACTTTTTTATGTAAAAATAAAACAGACTTTGTGCTGTAAAAAATACAATTTTTGTTGTATTGCGTCGCTGCATAAATATACAGAAGTGAGACCAAAGTTATTATGAATCGGGAAGCTGTTAATGAGTACTTTCATAATATTCACAAAAAGAACGATGAAATTTGTAAAATGAGCGTAATAAAATCAATGTTTTTAAATATATTGAAAATTATTTTTTATAAATATTTTTTAAATATATTTAAACTTTTAAAAAAATGTCCAAATTTGTCCACCTCCAAATCGAATTTGGAAGATAGCAGGGGGTCTGTACTTATAAATTCAGAAGTCAAATCGTGCTCAAATTTGCCACAGTTAAAATAAATTGGATATTTTTATTTTAAGATGGGAGAATTTTTTGTAAATACCTGTTGTGACTGTACGTAGTATCCAATTGAAATAGAACGATAATACGCACATCTATCAACCTATTTCCCTTAAAATTCATATTTAAGGGTTTCAGAGTGTAGAAAACAAGTATGTATAATTTTTTTGAAAATAGGTCAATTTTTTGTCATAGCCCCCACATAAAAGTACTGTCCGATTTTAGATATTTTGTGGATTTTAGCGACACTTTATGACCGATTCTGCTGAAATTTGGTATTTTGACCTCCTGGAAGATATGAATCCTTCGTACCAAAAATTATTAACATAGGTCAATGTTTTGGTTTAGACCCCACACAACGGGACCACCCTGTTCAACAAATTTTGGCAGTTTTTGGTCATTTTCAGGTCAGAGAAAACGTAAGAATTGCTGTTTGTGCACATTTATTATAAATAATAATTAATTTCAATACAAAATGGACGTTGAAATAGTTTTGGCCAAAAAATTTGGATTTGAGACCATTGTGCATGGGCCAGAAATTTCTCGTCAACAGACAAAATCTTTTTATCCAACTCTTTCATTTGTACCTCCACGTTTTCTACTCTCTTTTTAAGCATTATCGTGATGTTCTCGAGTTTCTCGTTAATTTTTCTAGAATTCTCTTCCAGCTCCTCTTTTAAGTTTCTTGAATTTTCTTCAAACATCCTAGAATTCTCTGCCATTAAGCTTTCGGTAATTTTTCTAGAGTTCTCTTCTAACTTTTCCTCTAATTTTCTGGAATTTTCTTCAACCATTCTACAATTTTCTGCCTTCGTTTCCATCATAAGTCTAGAAGTTTCTTCATTCTTTCTAGACATCTCTTCTAACATTTTACTGGAATTTTCTTCAACCATTCTACAATTTTCTGCCTTCATTTCCATCATAAACCTGGATGTTTCTTCGCTCTTCCTGGAATTTTATTCCATTTTCTTATTCATTTCCATTTCCATGATTTGTTTTTGTTTTGTACCTTGTGTGCAGCCATGCACGCGTCTTTACGAAAAAGTTAACTACAAAAACCGAAAATAGCATTCTCTTCTTGTGCACCATTGCTTGCGTGCCTACAATCTTACTATAACACTGTCATAAATTGCCAATGTTTTGAATACATTCACATTTGTGGCATCGCTCTTCTTGGTCGGCACTGGTTTAGACCCTAAGAATGTTTGGACGAAATCTGTTTCAGACAATGTGGAGTCGATTGAGCAATATCCGTCCGTCCGTCTGGCAGGCTGATGCGTACGATAACTCTCGAACAAAGCAACCGATCGGATCCAAAATTTGGCTTTCGTAACATTTGGTCCAAATTTAGTTTAAGTTCGAAAATGGGCCATATCGGTCCACTTCTTCCGGTACCTCCCCACAAAGGCTCAAAAATGTTCGCTTTAATGGTCCCATAACTCTCGAAGGGAGTAAGCGAATTGGTCATAACTTTTCATATGGTCAAATTACTTCCAGGCATAGGTCGGGTTTGAATATGGGCTATGTCGGTCCACTCCTTCGTGCACCTCCCACACAAAATTCGGAAAGAGTGTAGTTTAAGAGCTCCTGTCGGATCGTTTTTATTTTTTCAGCAGGTTGTCCTTGCGGCCCCCATTACGGCAATACAATTTTTTCCGGGGGCAAGTCCATACTTCTTGAGATAATGGCCAAAAAGCTCCATGAAACCCTGGCGCCACCAACTAAAATGGCTGATCCGCTCACAGGGAGTTTCTGATTGGTCCAGAATTTGCACCTCATATTATTTCATCTAGTTATGTGTCAGGTTGGAATATGGACTATGTAAAAAAAGTCTGCCGGCGCCATCCAAAGTGGTTAGTGCATAAAGTAACCCTCGAAGGGAGAAACGGATTTGACCCAAACGTTATACATACATCGTATTATTTCTTACAACTTCGAATTATGTCCGAATATTGAATACAAGAGTGCAGTATAAGGACTCGCCTGGGATCATTTTTAAATTTTTGGCAACATGTTGTGTATGCGGCCCTAGCTAAGACGGTAAAATTTTTTCGGGGCAAATGCATACTTTCTGAAAAATTGGCCTGGAAACTCAGAAGTATTGTGTTTCCTTCTTTTTTTAGGTCCGAGGGAGAGTATATCTCTGTTGTTGTTGTAACAGTGTTTATTATTATGTTTGTATGTTCGTTCTTCTGTTCAATCTGGCTGTGGGTCTATCTCCAGTTCCAAGTGGCTGCTTCGATGGGATGTAACCACAGATCCACTCGAGTTAGATGAGTAGGTTTGGAGGGGCAGTTGAAAAGGTGTTTTGTGTCGTGCGGGCCCATGCCGCATACCGGACAGATGTCTTGCACGGCGCGGTCGATTTCCGCCCAATAAGAATTTAGGCGATTGCAATATCCCGAGCGTAGTTGAGCCTAAACTACTCTAGTTGTTGTTGTTGTAACAGTGTTTTATTATTATGTTTGTATGTTCGCTCTCCTGTTTAATCTGGCTCTGGGTCTATATCTAGTTTCAGAAAGTGGCTATTCAGCTGCGATAGATGGGGGATGTACTCCGATGACTGCTTTCACACAATAATTGCTTATCGCCTTGGCAACTGTGTCCGTGTGAATGCTGTTCAAACCTGCCTGATATGCCTATAGAGGTTCTCTCCTATATTGCTGGACCCCCGCCTCTAGAGCATGAATATCCTTCCTGATATGTCTGGTGTATCGGTGGCCAGCAGATGGTGATTGGGATGGCTCTCACGGTAACACCCGAGCAAGTACTGCAACGATAGCATCTCATTATGTTGCCGTACTGGAAGAATCCTTGCCTCCTCACGTAGATGGTCCACTGTAGATTTGATGAGGCACCCTGTTGCTGTTCTCAGGGCGGCGATCTGACAAATTTGAATCTTATCCCAATGCGTGTCACATAAATTCGGGGACTAAACTGGCGCCGCATAGGTTATCACAGACCGACCTATCGCTTTATACGTGTTCAACAAGGTTTCTTTATCTGCACCCCAAGTGACTTGAGGACCTTGTTTCAGTATATCGCAGATAGCTGTGGAATGCGCGCACGACTTGAAAGTTGTGTCAAAAGTGACCCCTAATATTTTGGGGCAGTTTGTGGTCGGAATTCTGCTACCTTCGACCACGACATTCTATTCTTCCAAACTGCGCTGTCCATGTGGTGAACAGAGTGGCTGTAAATCTGCATATTCCTCGCGTATATATCGCAGATAGCTGTGGAATGCGCGCACGACTTGAAAGTAGTGTCAAAAGTGACCCCTAATATTTTGGGGCAGTTTGTGGTCGGAATTCTGCTACCTTCGACCACGACATTCTATTCTTCCAAACTGCGCTGTCCATGTGGTGAACAGAGTGGCTGTAAATCTGCATATTCCTCGCGTGGAAAAAGGTGGTAAGATCTGTTAAATAGGACTTCAGTCTCTCACAGATGTCATCAGGGAAGGTACCTGACGCCAGGATCGTGCAATCATGCGTATACGTTACCATTTCGAAGCCGTCTGGAGGAATACAGGAGAGGTAGAGGTTAAACAGTTCCGGAGATATCACCCCACCTTGGGGAACTCCCTGTTTCACTCTACGGGGTTTGGGCTTCTTGTTCCTGAATTCCACGTACGACTGGCGTTCACATGTGCATAGTTGATTATCCAACCTTTCAAGAATGACCGGAGGGTTGTCTGCTCAATGTCCTCAAACAGCGTGGAGTGTCTGACTGTATCAAAGGCTTTTGATAAGTCAAGCGCCATCATCACTGTTCTATGACACGGCTGTCTCTGGTTGAGTCCTTGACAAATATATGTGGAGATGGCGTGCAGCGCTGTTGTCGTGCTGTGCTGCTTACGGAATCCATGCTGATGATCAGCAACTTGATAGCTATTCCTGATACTGGGTAGGACTAAGGCCTCAAGAATCTTTGCCAGGGACGTACGCAGGGTGGGGGGCACGGGGGGCCCGGGCCCCCCCCCCCCGAAGTGGTTTGGTCCGACAAAATTTTTTGAGCTACTTTAACAAATTATTACGATTTTTTCTCTAGATTTTTTTTTTTGAAATTTCAAATGAACACTGATATTGTTCTGAAGGTTCTGTACTGAATGTGTACTTTATCAACAAGCTGTCTGAAGAAATATTTAACATTTTTTGTTTAAGTACGCTTTTTGAGAGAAACTTCCAGTAAAACTGAATTCCTTCCTTATGCCATGCCTGTGTTTTGGAATTCGTATTCAAAACTATTACAAATTCATTATCGTGCGGATTAGAAGTACATAAAATGAAGTGTCTATTGGACAATATGTACGACATATCAAGGGTTTTACATGGAGTATATCTCGAAAACCAATTAGAAAATTGATTTACTGCCTTAATCAATATTTTGTATTCCTATTTTATATTAACTTATTGCTAAATAGTGGGAGAAAATAATGGAGAAAAATGTATTGTTGTGCATCATAAAGTGATAATAGGTGTGTTCGTTTACTCAATAATTTGTACAAATTTGTATAAGTCCAGTAACTTCTTGTAAACGACCAAGGTCTTTTGTATTGGCCTGTAGAGCAAACGAACAACATCCACTAACAATTTGTACACATTTTGAGTAAACGAACACACATAATATCTGCTATAAAAGCATGCCCATCTGAATTTTCCCTATCAGTATTTGTAGCTGAAAACAACCGTAAACGAAATTAATGCTCAAACTTTGGTTATTTGGTATTGTATTAAAATCTGCTGTTATTTGTATTGTATATCACGGTGCTCTTGAAACAACTTTAAACGAATGAAGCTTACACCTGGGTTCATAGATGAAAAAAAATAAAAAAAAAAAACATTTTTAGGGTATTTTGACCGTTTTGCATGAAAACCACAAGTCCTATCCAAATGGAACTAAAAAAATGTTTTAGCAGTGAAAACAGTTTTTGAGATATAGAAATTCAATTTGGGCAATCCACTGACTGTATTGTCTCCATATAAAACGTCATGACTGCAATTTCCCAAACCATTATAACTCTCGAACAGATATACAGATTTTGTCCAAAATTTGGATCTCGCAATATTTTGGACACTTCCCTTGCCAGACTTCAAAATATTTCTCTAAAATCTTGAGCAAAGTCCAATTTGATTTTTTCGAGACCTATAGTAGGTTCGAATATAGATCGATTCACTTGAGTTCTTGTTTACAGCGATATTGTATTTTTCGTGGGTGAGTCAATGGTTATAACAGGATTGGTCCAAAAGCTCTAAATCTTACGCCGACCAACTAGTTTGACTTCCAAAATTAGCTCCACTTCCAAAATGGACTATATCAGTCTATCCTTTCAGGTATCGTCTGTACAAAATTGCAAAACTTTTGCGCTTTCATCGAAGTCACATTTTTTATCATACCCAGCAAAATGTTTGAAGTAGAGAAGTAGTTGAATCATGAGTGCAAGTGATTTCGGACTACATCTTTTTACGTGAAAGAAGTCTTGATTTTTACAAGGGCATGGTGCAGTGAGGATACTGTCTAATTTGCTTCTTAAGCACACATTTTGCATTAGTTCTTTGTAGTGGATAAATATACATTTCATGGAATGTATTTTGTATTGATTTTTCGATTAATTTAAAAATTGAGCATGCATTTTGAGGATATGGGAGAAGCTAAAATCTATTAAGCGCGGATTTTTCATTAATTTGAGACCTCAGGGCCATTTGAAAAAGAGTATTTAAAAGTGTTGTGGTAACTTCTAATAATATTTATGGCCTCTTTCTCTAATTTCATTCAAATTACTAACAAACTCACGTTTTTGTAGAACATTTTTGTTTGAAAAAACAGTTGTTTGATAATAGTCCGATAGTCTTAATGAAATTGAAATATAATGAATATAAAATAATGGAATATCTCAATTAAATCATTTTAAAAGCGACTGAGTGCAAATAAAAATCAAATAATTTTATTCTAGAAAGTTAGCTTTTATTACTTAAAAATACCCAAAAACATCTTAAAACGCTTCTTGCATAGAGTCATGCAAAATAGGTGATAAACATCTAAAATTGATTGCACCATGCTCATGTAAAAATCATGACTTCTTTCACTTAAAATGACATAGTTACTTGCATTCATGATTTAACTTATTTAGGCTACAAACAAATATACAGTCTGATATTTCTTGCACCTATGATTATCTTTTTGGATACAAACATTTTGCTGAATAATTAAAATACAGAATAAAAATTGGCTATGTAGTCCGTATTCTATATGCCTACGAGTATACTTTTTCTTGTTTTCCAGAAATCAAAAATGATGAATTTTCATAACTTTGCCTCCTCTGTGCCGACAGAAGTAATTGGTTGTTGGAAACCATTGATGTATCAGACGGAGTTTTTCGACTCAACCTATTTTTTTTTCAGGATATAGCTTAGTTGGCTTTCATTGACTCTATCACTTCTGGTAAAATAGTAAAGCTTTGGTGTTTTTTGCAAGTAATGAATATTATTTTCTTACAATAATATAAAACTTTTTTAATGGCACGGAAATTAGTGTGTAATATATGCACTTTAAAGAAGAAACGGCGTTATGTTCGGGTCATACTGTTTATATCCTCCAAACACAGTATATATCTATTCGAAATATTCGCACTTTTTGCATGGAAGTTCTTTCACCAATCGGATTTCCAGAATCCATATTAGTGACGATCTTTTTAAATCTTGTGCTAATAGCCACAACAACACAACACATGGTCGTATGTCAAACTGTCCTGAGTATGCTTAGGCTAAACACTGACAAACTTTCCAAAAAAATGTCAAATGACGTTTGGCGACACTGCGTGTTGCCTAGACCAGAAGGTTTTTAGTGCTCTCGTGCATAAAATCATCAAAAAACCCTTTAAAATAGCTTTAGGTAACGATAGATAACATTTTTAATTTTCATGATTTTTGGTCAAGTTGGGCCCCCCCCGAAATGAAATCCTGCGTACGTCCCTGATCTTTGCTACGGGCGACAAAATCGAAGTCGGCCTGTACGATTCACTTTTGCTTGCATCCTTGCCTGGCTTCCGTAGCGGGACCACCCTGCCCATTTTCCAGACTTCGGGAACAATGAGGGTGGCTAGCGACAAGTTGAGAACTATAGTGAGATACTCCACTCCCCGCTCATCCAGCATTACCATGGAGATTCCATCAGGGCCCAGCGCTTTGGATGATTTAGCGTTCCTGATGGCATTCGCAAGATCATTCATTGTAAACTGTGGTGGGTCCTCCTCGGCAGGAAGAGATCTGATGCGACGTAAAACTCTTCTCTTTGCCCTGTCACTCTCGGGGTGCTCGACAAACTGTCGATTGAAATAACTTGCGCACCTCTTCGGGTCAGTCAACGTAACGTAGCCAAAAGTGACTGAGGTCCTATCTTCCCTTCTTCCAGGGTTCGAGAGTTACTTAACCGTTGCCCACAATTCACCTATACCGGCTCCACTGGTTCCGCTTATGCCGACCAGCCTGTTAACCTCCAGTGTCAACTCCCTGACTCTTACGTCATTGGGGTTGGCTCGACGAAGCTCACCACGCTCATTTGCTAATCCCGTCGCCTCTGCTGGGAAGTTTGGTCTTACTTCGGATATTCGACCAACAGGGATATGGTGAGCGGCTGCAGCAGTGGTGATGTCTCAGAATGTCCTTTCCGCTACCCGAACATCAGAAGGATTGGGCAGTTCTCTGAAGCGGTGATTGGTGAACTCTCTGAAACTCGGCGAATCAGCTTTCCTATGATTGACGAACGTGCGGCGTTCAGAGGTGACGAAATCGGGTTGTCTGCTAATGGAGACAATTATGGGGAGATGGTCTGATCCAAGGGAAAAGACGGGTTGCCAGGTGACGTCATTTGTCAGACCAAGTGTCACGATGGTTATGTCTGGCGAACTGTGACTTACTTACTTACTTACTTAGCTGGCCCATTACAGAACATTTGTTCTATAGGCCGAACTAAGAAGAGATCTCCATTCCTCTCTATTTGTTGCTTTGCTCTCTGGAATACCGCGCCTTTTCATCTCAACATCCACTTGTTTGCGCCATCTATTCCTTGGCCTGCCAATTCTGCGTGCACCGCCATGTGGCATGTATTCATACGCCTTTTTAGCGGGTTCATCATCGCTCATTCTTATGATATGGCCTAGCCAACGCAATCGCTGCATCTCGATACGTTTAACAATATTCATGTCGTTGTATAGCAGATACAGCTCGTGGTTCATGCGACGTCGATATTCACCGTCAACGCAGATTGGTCCGTAGATCTTTCGAAGAATTTTTCTCTCAAACACACCAAGCACTGCCATGTCTGCTTGCGCAAGTACCCAGGCTTCGGAGCCATACATCAGCACGGGTAGTATCAGTGTTTTGTAGAGCGTTATTTTTGTTTGACGAGATGTGGCTTTGTTTTTAAACTGCTTACTTAATCCAAAGTAGCATCTGTTGGCCAATACAATTCTTCTTTTTATTTCACAACTGATGTCGTTTGTTGTGTTGACGGAGGTGCCGAGGTAGACGAAGTCTTTTACTACCTCAATATTATAGGAACCAACTTCCACAGTCGGTCCGAGCTCAATGGACGCATTGCGCGTCGACACCATCAACTTGGTCTTCTCACCGTTTACCGCCAGACCCACTTTAGCAGATTCTCCTTCGACCTTTATAAAGGTATCAGTTACTTCTTTTACTGATCGACCCATGATGTCTATATCATCAGCATAAGCAAGTAACATGTGACTATTGGTGTAGATTGTGCCACTTCTTTTGACGTTTGCCTCTCGTATAACCTTTTCTAGCAGGATGTTGAAGAGGTCACACGAAAGGCTGTCTCCTTGTCTGAAACCTCTTTTGGTACCAAACTCTTCGGAGAGGTTCTTTCCTATTTTAACTGAGGACCTCGTGTCAGTTAAAGTCATTTTACAAAGCCGGATGAGCTTTGCGGGAATACCAAATTCAGACATGGCTTGGAATACCTTTGAGCGCAGCGGACTGTCGAAGGCTGCTTTATAATCGACAAAAAGGTGGTAGGTGTCGATCTGCATCTCTTGGGTCTTCTCCAGGATTTGCCGCAGGGTAAATATCTGGTCAATGGTGGACTTGCCAGGTCTAAAGCCGCATTGGTATGGTCCAATAATCTCGTTGACCATTGGCTTTAGTCGTTCGCACAATATCCCTGACACGATCTTGTAGGCAATAGGGAGTAGACTTATGCCCCTATAGTTAGAGCATACAGTCTTATCTCCCTTCTTGTGGACGGGGCACAGGATACTCAGGTTCCAATCGTCGGGTACTCGTTCTTCCTGCCAGATGGTGCTAACTAGCTGATGAATACACCTTATCAGCGTGTCGCCTCCGGTTTTGAACAGCTCGGCTGGTAAGCCATCGGCCCCTGCTGCCTTATTATTCTTCAGCCGATTTATTGCTGTCTTTACCTCATCTTGGCTGGGCAGTATACATTCAATACCATCTTCTGGGATTGGGACTGTGGTATCTTCGTCTTCTTCGCTGCTATTGGATACCAACAGATTTGAAAAATGTTCTTTCCATATCCTGAGTATACTATCTGTATCAGTTACCAAATTACCTTGCTGGTCTCTACAGGAGGATGTGCCTGTACCAAAGCCATCAGTTTGATGCTTGACTCTTTGGTAGAATTTTCGGACTTCATTCTGGCTCCTGTACATCTCGATTTTTTCACACTCCCGCTTTTCCATCTCTCTCTTTTTCCTGCGGAAAAGACGTTTCTCCTCTCTCCTTTTCTCCCTGTATCTCTCTCGTGCGCTACGCGTTGCTACGGATTGTAAAGTAGCCTTATATGCCGCATTTTTCTCTTCGGTGGCAGCACGACACTCCTCATCATACCATGGATTCCTTGGTGGAGGTCTCTGGTATCCAAGTATGGATTTTGCGGCTGTTTGCATGGAGTGGGCAATGCTTTGCCATTGCGCTGATATGTTATCGGGATGAGGAGGGCTTTGATTAAGCAATTGGGCTAGTTGAGTGGAATATGCTGTGGCTATCTGTTGTGATTGCAGCTTACCGATGTCTAACTTTCGTGTTGTGTCTGCTCGTACTTTGTTTGCTACGTTTAAGCGGGTGCGTACCTTTGCTGCAACAAGGTAGTGGTCCGAATCAATGTTTGCGCCTCGGAACGATCGTACATCCAACACGCTCGATGAATGTCTTCCATCTATCACAACATGATCAATTTGGTTTCTTGTTTTCTGATCTGGAGACAGCCAGGTGCCCTTATGAATATCGAGATGATTAAATCTGGTACTGCTAACTACCATGTTTTTTGCAGCTGCAAAGTCTATCAGTCTCATACCATTGTCAGATGTTTCACTGTGGAGACTGAATTTCCCGACTGTTGGGCCAAAGATATTCTCCTTTCCAATTTTGGCATTAAAATCGCCTAGAATGATTTTAATGTCATGGGCAGGGCAACGGTCATATGTTTCTTCTAAGCACTCGTAAAATATATCTTTGGTCTGTTCGTCCTTTTCTTCAGTGGGAGCATGAGCGCAAATAAAGCTGATGTTGAAGAATTTAGCTTTTATTCGAATTGCAGCAAGTCTTTCATTCACTGGAGTGAAGCTGGATACAAGATGTTTTAGTCTCCGACTAACTACGAATCCACAACCAAACTCATGCTTTACGTCATGGCAGCTATAATACAGTGCGTCACCTTTAGGTGTTGTTGTGACGCCTTTCCCAATCCATCGTATTTCCTGTATGGCAGTAATATCGGTCTTGTACTTTTCAAGTACGTCTGCCAATGCGAAGACTGCACCTTCTCTATAAAGAGTGCGAACATTCCAGGTGCAGATTCGCAGATCATGGTCCTTAAAACGTTTGCGGGGTTCGTCAACTTTAGAGGGGTTTGTTTTTCTTTTCTTTCGTTTTTTCATAGTAGGCTGTTTTTTCTAGGGGAGGGTTACTAACCCGACGCCCAAACCCAAGTTTTTAACGTTCTTATGGGTGAACGCGCGGCACATGTTAGCTCACTACCTTTAACGGGTGTTAAAGGCAGTTCCCCAGGTGACACCACGGGGAGGTCAGTGTCCACTTGGGATGAAAGAGGGACCAAGATAAATCCTGGGCTTTGCCATGTTAAAACCGGTCAGGACCGTTCCTTGGTATCTTCCATCCCCTACGAACTGTGACACTCTCCTATAATTCTGGTAGTGGCGTCCTCATTGACCGTGCTATCACTCTGCTCAGCCAGCAATGCACCCCTCTGGTCGTTTCCGAGGGCCGAATGCCACATCTCATGATGCGCATTAGAGTCCCCACAGGAGCAGACGATTATGGCCTTCCAAAAGCGGGCTAATGTCAGGCTCGTAAGGGCGAAATCTATAGCTCTGCGTGTTGCGTGTGCGTTCAAAAATACAAAAACAAAATACATGTATTTCAAATTGAGAACAACAACAAATACATGTATTTTGTTTTTGTATTTTTGAACGCACACGCAACACGCAGAGCTATAGGTTTCGCCCTAATCTGAAAGACAGCTATTTCTCGGCGGGATGTATACGTTCAGCAACTTTATCTCGGCGATTCCACACCTGACTGCTACTCCCATATATTCCATGTACGGCTCATTAGAGTCAGGCTCAAGCGAGATAGGTCTGTATTGGACAGACTGGTGCAATAGGAAAGCTAATCCCCCACCTCCACTTCTGGTGCGATCATGGGCGTAGCCAGCTAGATCCTTCAAAAAAGTTTTGAAAAATTATACTGTTATACAAAAGTCATGGTAGAACAAATATAAGGTAAAGTTAATACTACAACAAATACAACTCGAACAACAACCACAAAGGAATTTGTTTTTGTTTGTAACGTTACTGCCAGTTGTATTTGTAAACAAAACAAGGAAATGTCTATAAATTATTGGAATTTAAAAAACTAATAATTTTTCACATTTGGTTGAATATTTTGGAAAACATGAATGAAAATTCGTTACATTTTCAATTTTTATGTTTCCACATCATTCCATTAAATGCATAAATTCTCGCAGAAAGTAGAATTCTTGCAGAAAAGTTTGGGGTCCCTGGAAATTCATAGAAAAAGGAGAAGCTGTTTCAATGTTTTGTTTTAGAAATCAAAGAAGCACATGTTTATTAGGGCTTTATTTTTTTAAATTTTAACAAAATACCTCACATATTAACAAACGTGGTATCGCATCTACATGCGGGGATTTACTGCGCGGCTTATCGTTCGAACTTGGAGGAGGTTACATATCGTTGATATGAAGAAGTCTTTCTGGGAAATGTTTTTTTTTCCGAATGATATATTTTTTTTCTCAAAAAATATATGTCCCCAATGTACATCGAAATAGAAATAAATGTATAAAATGTCATATGAAATTTGACACTAGCGTTACAACCCAGTTCAGTCAGCTGTGTATTGCTGCTACCTTTTCTTATTCTACCATGCAGCTATACCTAATTTTCAGCGCGACGTAAAAAATTATTCACCATGTGGGCAACCAAATTCGCCTGAAATTGTGGGCACTTTCGTAACGGAAAGAAAACTATCTATTCCATATTAGTTCAGAATACTTTATGGTGGAAATTTTTTACTTGTTTTTCATTAGGTAAGTACCTAAATTAAGGTTTTAAAATTTTGTATGTAAAAACTATACACATCACCAAAAAAAAAAAAAACCAAGAAGTTGCCCCCCCCCCTAGATTTGATCCTGGCTACGCCCTTGGGTGCGATGCTTCCTTATTACGTTATAACCATCACAACGTACTGAGCTGTGGTCGTTCAGCATGGTTTCCTGCGCCGCCGCGACCTTGATCTTCTTCCGATTCATAAAGTCCACTATTTCATCAATCTTACCTCGGAGACCATTGCAATTCTCTGGGATTGGGACAACAACGGCTGGCGTTAAAGGCTGCATGTTTCGTAATCCGACGACGACTCACTGGGGACTGTGTTCACGCAGCAAAATAGTCCCTGTCGTAGTCCATCACGTGAACAAGTCCAGAGCAACCCCTTAGATGCACTCACTCCTGACATCTGTTGCATCTCACCGAAGGTTAGATGTGGGTGAAGATGCGGATGTGACAAACTGAGCACAGATATATTGTTCCTGGGTTTTCCTCCGTCCCGGCAAGGACCAAAAGAATTCGGAGCAGGCATTCCGGGATATGCTGCTCCCAACACAGATAAACGAAACAAATACAAACATTTCGATTGCCAACACTCTGAATCACTAAAAATAAAAAAAATAAATCAATCTGGTCACATCACATAGCGACATACTGATCTGGCAATGGTGACATATTTTCTTATGCATCATTTTCCGATATTCATTATTAATAAGTAGTGAAAGCATTTTAGGCGCAAAAAAGAACATTTCAACATTTTTATATTTTTTAAACATGGAAAGCTCATCAATGGGTATGTAAAATAAGATAGTGTTAACAAATAATAAAAATGTTATGTGTGGTAAATGTATTTTTGAGTTAAGATGTTATGTATTTTTTGGAGTATTTTGCATTGTTATCCATGTGTTCTCTGGAGTATAACTTTTGAGATCTAGGTAGATCTAGGATATTATATATATGTAGTGAAAGGTATTAATGTATACTATCATTTTGGACATTTTTATGTTTTGGTTGGAGAATAATCGGAAACCCATTAATGTTATCAATTGGATTTCGGAAAAACTTAATAGACATATATAATAATACATATATATATAATAATATATAATTTCAAAGATATCGCAGACAAACTTTGGCTTTTGTGGCGGAATCTTAGCCGATTTTTACTAAATGTGGAACCTTTTTTTATTAACTTATAACAAACCACAGAAAAAAACCATGAAATTTGAACATATGTACATATATAGGGGAGTTATTTCTATATCTGAACCGATTTCAATATAGCTTGACAAACTTATCTGTAGTCCGAATTCCGTAAAATTTTCCAAATTTTATTGTAATTTGCATGCTTGGTCAATCATTTGCCTGAAATCGGGCGAACATATATATGGGAGCAATATCAAAATCTGAACCGATTTTGATATAACTTGGCAAACTTATTTGTAGTCCTAATTCCGTTATATTTTCCAAATCGCATAAAAATTGGGCAGAATTTGCGTGTTTGGTCCATCAATTGCTTGAAATCGGGCGAACATATATACGGGAGCTATATGTATATATGAACCGATATGAACCAAATTTGGCATGTTAGTTTCTAAGCCCATTATAAACATCTGTACAAAATTTGGAAGGCCTAGCTTGCCTCAGTGATCTGTTGCCTTGAAAACCTGTCATTGGCCCCATCTTGCGCTGGCCGGAACGATGATTTTGCGTTGTTCCGGTTTTGTAATTTTTATTTTATTAATTATCATTTTTTAAATTAAATTTTAACTTACATTTTGCTTTTCTAAATCTTACTTAATATGTACATATTTTTCATATATTCCCAGCAAAATTTTAAGGAAGGGGTTCCATGCGATGACGTGATTTCATGGAATCTTTTGCATTGGATCAAACGAAGTCGTGAAAGATCCGATATTTTCATTAGCATTTGAACCAATGCCAAGGAAGTCGTAAACATCCGATCTTTTCATCAACATTTGAACTCATGCAAAGAAAGTCGTGAAAGATCCGATCTTTTCATCAGTATTTGAACCCATTCCATCGATCCAATAGAGATGAATTTTGTGTTTTTATTTATACACATTTTGCTAAATATGTATATTATTTACAATAGACTTGATGTTGTCGGAGACTCGAAATCACAACCAACGTTGTTAAAACTCTCGTCGTAATGATAATGTCATTACAAAGGGTTGGTGAAAATGACATGCCAAAGCATTGGTCGAAATGACATGCCAAAGCATTGGTGAAAATGACATGACAAAGCTTTGGTGTAAATGACATGCTTTGGATCCAAAAATGAATAGCATCTTTTGGGGTCCACGCTCATATAAAATTCATCGATGAAGATGCTAAATAAATAAATACATAAATAAATAAATAAAAGAGGAAGAGATCTGATGCGACGTAATACTCTCCTTTTCGCCCTTTCACTCTCGGGGTGCTCGACAAACTGTCGATTGAAATAACTTGCGCACCTCTTCGCGTCAGTCAACGTAACGTCGCCAAATGTGACTGAGGTCCTATCTTACATCCTTCCAAGGTTCGAGATTGACTTAACCGTTGCCCACAATTCACTTATACCGGCTCCAATGTTGCAACTCTTCAGATGATTTAACCACTTGTTCCGCTTATGCTCGCCGACCAGCCTGTTAACTTCCAGTGTCAGCTCCCTGATTCTGGGGTCATTGGGGTTGGTTCGGCGAAGCCTCTGCTGGGATGTTTGGTCTTACTTCGGGTATTCGACCAGCAGGGATATGGCGAGTGGCTGCAGCAGTGATGATGTCTCGGAACGTTCTTTCCGCTACCCGAACATTAGAAGGATTGGGCAGTTCTCTGAAGCGGCTATTGGTGAACTCTCTGAAACTCGGACAATCAGCTTTCCTATGATTGAAGAACGTGCGGGGTTCAGAGGTGATGATGGTGGTCCGCTAATGGAGACAATTATCGGGAGATGGTCCGATCCAAGCGAAATGACGGGTTGTCAGGTAACATAATTTGTCAGACCAAGTGACACGATGGTTATGTCTGGCGAACTGTGAGACTCTCCTCTAATACTGGTAGAGGCGTCCTCATTGACCGTGAAAAATGTAGAGCTATCAATCTGCTCAGCCAGCGTTGTACCCCTCTGGTCGTTTCCGAGGTTGTTTTTGTGCTTGGTTTCTTGCACCGCCGTGACCTTGATGTTCTTTCGACTAATGAAATCTACTATTTCCTTGATCTTACCTCGGAGTCCATTGCAATTAAAATGCAAAAAGGACGCATTGGGGCAACAACAGCTGGTATTAAAGGCTACGTGTGCGGTTGTTGTCGAGGGGAATGCGGGGGAATTTCGTTATCCGATGACGACTCACTGGGGACTGTATCCACGCAGCATGCGGCAACATAGTCCACGTGGACAAGTCCAGAGCAACACCTTAGATGCACCCACCCCTGACATCTATTGCATCTCACCGAAGGTTGGATATGGTTGGATATGGGTGAGAATGCGAATGAGTGTGTGTGGGTTTTCCTCCGTCCCGGCACGGACCAAAAGAATTCGGAGCAGGCATTCCGGGAGAAAAACGAAACAAATACGAACACTGAGGTGGCAGCCGCTGGCCGGAATACTGATGTTGTGTTGTTCCGGCTCAATTCGGTACGAAAGAACCCGCTGCCGTGGGATTGAGTCGGTACAGCTTACTGATATTTTGTTATTTGCTAAGTACACAAGGCTAATGATACGATCAAACAGTGACTTCATTGTTTCATTCATTTTTTGGACCCCAAGGAGTGGATTTAACTGTCCGCCCGACTAGCGAGTGCTCACTGATGTGGTGCGCACGATAACTATCGAAGAGAGTTACCGATTTGGTCTAAAATTTGTACGTCGTAATATTTCTTCTAGAAATAGAATACGTTCGGACACGGATTATATCGGTCCAATCCTACGGGTACCTCCCACACAAATTTTCAAAAATGTCGCTGAATATTGTTCAAAAAAAATAAATAAAAGTTCAGTTTAAGGAAAATTTTCAAATCGTTTTGAATTTTTTATGTAGCGAGTCGGTCTTTGTTGCGACAGTACTTTTTTTTTGTACAGAGTCCATAAACACTGCCGATGACGATTATAACAATCGAAAGTAATAACTCCCAAAGATCCGGCATAGTTCAGGTCCATTCCCTCAAGTACCTCCTGTGTTAAGGTTCTTTATTATTGAATTTTAAAGTCACTTCCAGTTTAAGGTCACTTTTCTGATCGTGATGGTATATCGGGTAGTCACAACAGTAAAATTGTTGCCTAAGGGAAACCATTATTTCCCGAGTTACGGAATCCGAAATGTTCCAATATTTAGGACCACTGCTTCATACAACTTTCGCACTAACTTGTTTATTTTCAATAAGTTTTTTTTTTAGGTGATGGCCATTGTAGCCAGTGCTATGTCTTAAGGTAAGGTCACATTAGGCAAATATTTGCTCCAGCGACCGGCATTGTGCACTTACTGAGATGAAATGAGTGTTATAATACATTGAATTTAAGCTCACTTGCTCTCAGTAAGCGCACACTGCCGGTCGCTGGAGCAAATATTTGCCTAATGTAACTGTACCTTTATTAACATTGTATTTACTACAAGTTAATATAATAAATAAATACATAAATAAATAAATAAATATATAAATAAATAAATAAATAAATAAATAAATAAATAAATAAATAAATAAATAAATAAATAAATAAATAAATAAATAAATAAATAAATAAATAAATAAATAAATAAATAAATAAATAAATAAATAAATAAATAAATAAATAAATAAATAAATAAATAAATAAATAAATAAATAAATAAATAAATAAATAAATAAATAAATAAATAAATAAATAAATAAATAAATAAATAAATAAATAAATAAATAAATAAATAAATAAATAAATAAATAAATAAATAAATAAATAAATAAATAAATAAATAAATAAATAAATAAATAAATAAATAAATAAATAAATAAATAAATAAATAAATAAATAAATAAATAAATAAATAAATAAATAAATAAATAAATAAATAAATAAATAAATAAATAAATAAATAAATAAATAAATAAATAAATAAATAAATAAAATTTGTGTTTTTAAACTTGTAAATTTTTAAAATATTAATTTCATAGCTGAAAAAAGTTTATGCTTTCCCGTCGACCCGTGGATATCTCGGAAACTAGAGCAGATAGGAGAAAGCCGACTAGAAATTCAGAAAGAGCATACCGAAAAACCCTAGAAACCACCTGTATCTCAAAAAGTCAAAAATGGCGTATGGAACACTTAAGCATGACACCGACGATATGTTAATACAAATTCCTATTCTTCTTAAATGTCATCTTCTTACACGCCAATTCTCTACTTGCCCACAAAATCAAGCAAATCAAGCTGTGTTGAATTAAAAACAGTGTTTTTTTTATGATTTTTAAAATTTATTTTATTTTGTTGCTTTTCTTGTAAGTTTATTATTCTTTATTTTGTTTAAATTTGAAATTTCACATAATATATTGTATTTATGTTTGTTTGCTAAGCTAAAGTTTCATTTTAGATTATCAATTAATTTATTTTGGAATAAATTATTATTGTCACATACTTAGAGTAATTCATATATATTTACTGTGTAATTTTTAGTATTTATCCTTTCGGTTTATATTGCCAAGAGAAAAAAGTGAAAATATTTTTTTATTCTATACAAAATTAAAAAAAAAATAAAAGATAATAATTTGTTATGCTAAAAAAAACAAGAAAAAGAGAATTAAACAAAAATTAAAAATAAAATAATGAACACAGTATAACTTCAGTTAAGATCCAAATCAGTAAGAGCAAGGTTTTACTAAACTTCATAAGTTTTGCCGGATTTTAGATTGAATACATATATATACACATGTGAGATATAGGAGGTATAAAAAAAGTTCGTTTTTGTTAAAGCGCAATTAACAATGATTTGCATAAAATAATATCCTTCATTGATTTCAGGAAGTGTAAATGTAGAGGAACCCAATAGAGGTTCAATGGGCAAATTTGCCTTTTACAAAAAAATGCATAAGTTTAACCCCCTGTTTATGTATTTCGAAACGAAAATGTGTGCGCATGAAATACACGCAAACTTTAGTTTTAGAAATATTATTGCCTTTGCTTTTGCTTCAAAACAAAAAACAAATTTGAAAAACACACTCAAATTTGGTAATTTTTCTTGCGCATTCTTTTTATTATCGACATACATGAACAGGCCCTAAATATCAATGACTGAAATTACTGACACGAGCAAGACAATATTGATATTCGTTTGTTTTTCCAGTACACCATAGATTTTCAGAATGAAGCTTCTTACAAGTGAGTAAGATCTATTATATTGGACCATTGAGTAAACGAACGAAAAACATCAATCCAGCAAATATATTTCTATACACCAAAACCTCGCTTTGCGTCGTAGATACGTTCAAAAAAAAAAAAAAAAAAAAAACACGACTCAAAGTGAAACGACGCAAAGCGAATTAAGATTTTCTATGGAAAACCATGTTAAGTTCTGAGATAGGTTCCAGGCTAGAACAACACTATTTTTTCTTATGCCCACAATTGATAGCTATTTTGGTCTAGTTTGGCCAGAAAATGTAGCTAAAGCAGTCAAAATGCTCGGGCGGTATCGCTTTGTGAGGGCTGTAACAAAACGTGGACCAATGTCAAGTTTCTACATCACTGGGAACACTAAATCGCAAATTAAGCTAATTCGCTCTGAAAATGTCGCTAAGAAGGTAAAAACAACTGAAATTGGGCGGTACCGTTATATGGGAGCTTTATTAAAACTTGGACTGATGTTGATGTAGCCCATCTTTGAATTTGATGTAAGTTTAGACCAAATACATATGTGGGCAAAATTACAGTCCTCTATCTCAAATCATTCGAAGATAGCGTGATTACAACAAACGGACGGACATGGCTAAATCAACTTAGAATTTTACGCTGACCAAGAATATATGTATATACCTATGTACATTATAGGGTCACAAATGGTTATTTCAATGCGTTACAATCGAAAAAACAAATGTTATATACCCTCCAAATTTTGGTGGAGGGTATAAAAAATTAGACACTCAAATTTAAAACAACGCAACATCGAAAATCGAACGACGCAGAGTGAAAATTGGTTTTAACTAAGCAACGACGCAACTTCGAAAACAACGCAAACTGAAACGACGCAAAGCGAGATCTTAGTGTAGTTTATTACATCTTATTGAGTGAATAAATACACGTACACAGTCTTACATAAGTATACGTACGCCCCATAAATCTCGGGTTTTAGAAAAAGTAATGATATTTATGAAATTCCAAGTACACAGGTTTATTTCGTCTCACTAATAAACAATGTTTAATACAACAAAAGTATATTCCATAATATAAATAACGGTAAATTTTACAAAAACCAAAAAATTATACTTACAAAAGTATACATACGCCCCAAGGAAATATGAGTATTATCGTACAATTTATGGAATTAGCAGCAAAATTTATACATTTCATTGTTTTGGCGAATGTGTCTGGGTGTCCGAGATATATTTTAGAGAAAAAATAATAATTTTTGGGTATTAAATGCCGTTATTTAATGCCAAACTTCTTGTATAGCTCGTTAAAGCGGACCCTTGCTAATTTCTTTCCGTTTTAGGTATTTGAGTATACAAAAGCCAAAATATTAGTGTCAGATTATAGATTTTGAGATCATATAAAGCTTTTTAGTTGACCTTGTGCATAACACACCTTCGATAAATTCACATTTTTCCTGGGATATCTCAGGAAGTTAATAGATTCCTCGGAACTCTTGGCTCAAATTACATATAGAAGACCTTGAATTGTGTTTTAATATGGCGTTATATAATCCTTGGACATCAATTGAATCAGAAATGTACAATTATCCGATACTTTCTGACCCTATATTGACGGTAATGGTCATAATACGAAAACTACGTTGTTCACAGTGTAAATTTCATGCTTTTTGGTAGTGACTATATTTTGATGCTTTGGGAGCAGGATTTTAACAGAATATTTCACATTTCTGATTCAATTGGTGTCCAAGGATTATATAACACCATATTAAAACACAATTCAAGGTCTTCTGTATGTAATTTGAGCCAAGAATTCCGAGGAATCTATTAACTTCCTGAGATATCCTAGGAAAAATGTGAATTTATCGATACCCAGGAAGGTGTGTTATGCACAAGGTCAACTAAAAAGCTTTCTAGGATCTCAAAATCTATAATCTGACACTAATATTGTGGCTTTTATATAATCAAATACCTAAAACGGAAAGAAATCAGCAAGGGTCCACTTTAACGAGCTATACAAGAAGTTTGGCATTAAAAACGGCATTTAACACCTAAAAATTATTTTTTTTTTCTCTAAAATATATCTCGGACACCCAGACACATTCGCCAAAATAATAAAATGTATAAATTTTGCTGCTAATTCCATAAATTGTACGACAATACTCATATTTCCTTGGGGCGTATGTATACTTTTGTAAGTATCATTTTTTGGTTTTTGTAAAATTTACCGTTATTTATATTATGGAATATACTTTTGTTGTATTAAATATTATTTATTAGTGAGACGAAATAAACCTGTGTACTTGGAATTTCATAAATATCATTACTTTTTCTAAAACCCGAGATTTATGGGGCGTACGTATACTTATGTAAGACTGTGTAATACCTCGCAAACATTCTGAAGATTTCATGGCTAAGGTCCCTGAAGGATTAAACCCATTTAAAATGTTCAAAAAAAAAAAATAAAAAAAAACAAAATTGCCTCGAAACTCCGTTTTTGAAATCATTCTCTCAAAAGAACGAGAGGATACCTTTCTCATAACAGTGTCTAAATCTATAGGCTTTTGTGGGTCTTATTTATTCATATATTGCAAAAATACCACTTGGGCGGGTTTTTGCAACGTTTGAACCATTATCGAGAGCAGTATGGAGAATACAATTTTGTAACAAAGATGGCCTATGCAAACCGTACTGCTGCTAGACACCATTTTTTTTTGCAAAGTTTGACAGTTTTCAGCCTAAACGTACTCAGGACAGTTTGACATACGATCATGTGTTGTGATGTTTACAGTGACTTGATTGAGACACCATCAAAACATGATTTTTCAACGCTTCAACAGCATCTTCTGTCGACGAAATTGTTGACCACGCCCTGTTTTCTTGATGTTCGGGAATCAAATGAAGTAATTGGGTGCAAAGGCAGGGCTCTACAGCGGATGATCCATTAAGATCCACGTTTTGTCCGGCCAAAAAGGCGCTGCTTTCTATCGATGTTGGAGAGTTCGCATTGTCATGGTGCACAATGATTCATCTTCTCTTGTTCGTTTTTCGAATTTCTCCGGAGACTTCAGGCAAAGAATTTGTAGTGTACCTCTCAGAATTAATCGTTCTACGTTTCTCAAGCCGTATAGTCGGCTCATGGGTAGTTTTGCCAAAGAAACAGGCTATTATTTGCTTCGAAGTGCTTCATCCATGAACAACTTTCGTGGGATTTGGCACGCCTTCGAAGACCCATACGATCGATTGCTGTTTTGTTTCGGGCTCATATGCATTGATCCAAGATTCGTCGTCTGTGACGGTACAATTTCTTGTACCAATGAAGAAAAGGCTTTTTCCAGCAATTTTCAAATTGTGCTGGATCAAAACCCACTTTTGCGGCCAGGTATTCATGCAATAGCAAATGTTAGTTAAAGAAATGCCCAAGGATGCCTCTATCTCACGGTATATAACATGTCGATCTTGCATTATCCGTTCACGCACAGCTTAATTTTTTCTGGCACAACGACGGTTTTAGACAACTCTCACCACCTTTGTTTTTTAGCGAGTGTCCTTCACTATTGAATTCATTAAACTGGTTTTTCGTAGTGCTGTAGGATGGTCCTTTATCGACATACGAAGATTTAATTTGATCGATGCGGAAATTGTAAAAAATGATTGGACGAAAATGTTCACAAGTAAATTCCATTTTTAGCATAGCAATTTTTCAAGACACTGTAAACAAGACAACACATGATCGTATGTCAAACAGTCCTGAGTAAGTTTACGCTAAAAACTGTCAAACTATCCAAAAAATGTAAAATGACGTTTGTAACACTACCTATTGCCTAGGCCGCAAACTTTTCTAGTTCCCCTCGTACAATGTTGTAGTCATGATCACAATGACTAACCGCTATTAAAATTACAACACGAGAAGTAGCCTTAAACTGGGTTAAAGGGCAAATCTGTTGATCTTTTGCAGGGTGAGGCACTCGAAGGAATGGACCAATATAGTCCATGTTGAAAATGGATCTAGTTTTGGGAGTTTTTCCTTTCGTTAGTTATCGTGCAAACCAGCCAGTTTATCTGGCCACCGTATGATATTTAGAGCTTTAAGGCCATTATATCAGTAAGCGCATGAAAAATGTTTGTCCTTGCAATCAGGATCAAAAGGACGGCATTCGATGAAAAATTCCAAACAATCCTAGAACAGTGCTTAAACTGTACATAAACGAACTTTTGGGAGGGAGGTATTGCTAGTTTGAGAGAGGAAAATATTACGATGTGCCAAGGTTGGAACAATGTCAGTCACTCCTTTCGATTATCGTGACCACCAGCCATTTTAATTGATAGATTTTTAGAGACCTTGTGTCAGTGTGTTAGCAAGCATGGACTTGTCCATGAAACACTTTACATCGCTGTAAACGGGACCAAAAGGAGTACCTTCGGAAAAAATTTCCAAGCGATCATCGAAACTGCACTTAAGCGAAAATTTTTAACTTTTTGTGGCTGGCTGGTTGGTTCGCACGATAACTCTCAAACGGATGAGCCGATTTGGTCCAAAATTTGGCTATCGTAATATTTTTTCCAAACTTAGTTTAAGTTCCACGATGGGCCATATCGGTCAGGTATCAGGTACCTCCTCCACAAAAGTTCGAAAATGTTCGGAAATTTTGTGCGCACGATAACTCTTGAAGGGAGTAACCGATTTGGTCCATACTTTGCACATCGTGAAACGTGTACCAGACTGAGATAAGATTTCAATATGGACTCAATCGGTCCATTCCTTCGGGTACCTCAGCTTAGGGCCTGCCCTCGAATCGCTGTGATTTTTGTTGTAGCAACTTATATTCACTGCCCCCATACGACGGTACAAGTTTCATCAGGGGCAAGTGCATACTTCTTGAGAAAATAGCCTGAAAGTTACAAAAAAACCCCGTGTGTAGTGGTTGGAGCGCCAGATAACTCTCGAACGGATCTGTCATTTCGGTCCAAAATATGGCCTTCGTAATATTTTGTGCAAACTTAGTTTAAGTTCGAAGATAAGCCATATTGGTCCACTCCTTCAAGTACCTCCCCCACAAAAGTTCAAAAATTTTCGAAAAAAAAAAAATTGTGTGTACGATTACTTTTGATGGGAGTGACAGATTTGGTCCATACTTTACACATCCTAATATATCTACCAGGTATAGGTCAGGTTCGAATATGGACTATATTTGTCCACTCCGTCGGGTACCTCCCACACACATTTTTGGATAAATTCACTATAAGACCTGCTCTCGTATCACTTTGATTTTTGTTGAAGCAACTTGAATTCGCTGCCTCAATTACGACAGTAAAAGTTTTTTCAAGGGCAAGTCCATACTTCTTGAGAAAAAAGCCCGAAAGTTGTAAAAACCCCCTATGGCACCATTTGTATTGACTGGAGACCTCGAATACTGCGTTCGTCCACACTTTGGATATCGTAATATTTCTTCGAATATTAGATGAAATTCGAAGGTGGAAGGAGTGGACCTTCCGATACCTCCCCCACAAAAGTTCGATAATATTTGCTTAAATGGTACTCTAAATGTTGTCAAAACTCAGTTTAAATAAAGGTCTATCTATCGATATCCCCGCAAATTTCTGCGCTTTAATCCTATCCATATTGTTTTGAAAACTCCCCTAAATGCGTAAGTTTTTTTTTTTTTTTTTTTTTGGAAAAAAAAGTATTTCAATCCACACAGGCTGAGGGTATATCTCTGTCTGTCTTTGAAAAATTCAATGATTCTCAGAATTAACAAAAAAATTTTGAGAAACAAATGTTAGTTTGGTTCGTCAGTTTGGTTATCTCATGTGGCTCTAAAGTTTATTTTCAATTATGTATCTGCTTACAGTGACTTCTAAAAATTGCCCATAATTCTGATAAATTCAAATATTAAAACCATTTTGTGCGTGAGATTTTTCACCGAATCACCTTATAATTATGTTTTTATGTAACCTTATGTAGAAACTCATCACACTATGATACAGGGATATGTGGTTGTAAAAAAGTCATAACCCTAATGTACATTTGTATACGCATATGGGTCAACTATATCAACATATTTTTCCAGACATTGTTTCGCAGCACTGAAACATTCTCTTGAAGGAATATGTTAGGGACATTATTGGGGTTATCATGAATGAAATTTCCCCGTGAGTTTTGTTTTTCCGCCGTTGCAACTTAAGGGAGAAAGTGAAAAAATTCGCCGTTCATGATAATCCCCTATATTGCCGAACAAAGTGTCATGTGTACCTTGTGATTGGCTGACCTCCGAAACGTGATAAAATTTTGTTTTATCTCGTTTGCATTTTAAAAGGCGCACCGTTGCAAAAATCTACTTAAAGCATTATTTTTCAAATGCGCAACAGTTACGTTTTGGAGTGCAATACTATGCATTAATTCTGTATCGCTGCGACATGGAATAGGATGCTTAAGACATTTACAAATCAATTGACGTTTCGGAAGTCAGTCGTTGTTTCGAATTGCCTGTAAAACTGATTTGGAAACAATAATTGAAGTTAAAGGCATAAAAAATGTATTTCTTAAAAAAATGTGCATATATTCAAATACAGATATTTCATAATTATAATATTTATAATAATAATATGTGTAAACAGTTTTCGTTATAAAAGTAGTTAACAGAAACAATTTGAAAAAAAAAAAAATAGTGGAAACAAATTGAAAAAAATTTATGTATATGTATTTATAAAACAATATTCAAATAAAAATTGTAAAAGCTATATAATAATTAAAAATTATGTAATGGTTGATTTTGTAGTTGTTGTTGTTGTGATTTTGTATAGTAGATAAGTAATTAAACTACATCAAGGTGGTTGCTTTTTTAGTTCAATGATTAATAATTAATTCACTTAATTTATATTTAAATTTCTTAAATGTTTCGTTACGAAACTATCGCATTTAAAGGCTTATATCTTAGGGAGTTGTTTTTGTTTTTTCTGGTTTTGAATTGTATTACTCTTTTTTAGGATTTTTATAAGTCATTTAAAGTTATTATTTTATTACCTTAATATTTAAAACTTTGGCATGCATTTTATGTCATGTGATTTTCTGTTTACTTTTTTATATTATTTTAATATATTTCTCTTAATGATGGATGGTTCTCTTCTCTACAAAGAGTTATTTTGAAACAAATGCATAATAATTTTTTTTAGATTTTTCTTTGATTCATTTTTTGCATAAGTTTATTATTAATATTTACAGAGATTCCATTAAAAATACTGTACGTTTCAAAACTATGCATTTGTTTTCAAGTTTGTTAAAAAAGTAATTTGAACAGCAGTTGCTGCTACTTTATTGCCCTTTTCCCATTACATGAAAGATCATCTAAACGTCTCCATTCCTTGTTGTTGTTCAAAAACATTTGTAATACCATTCCCAGTTGTGATGGTTCCATGTTGCTGCTGTTGTCGACCATGTCTCGTGCCAGTTCTATCAAATGGCAGCTTCTTGTTGTAGATTTTCTTTATTCTTTTGCATCATCAAAGCATTGGGTGAGCCAATAGCACTTGCCGCATTTGGACTGGGACTATCATTACCATCCGGTCTACGCATTTTATTTTTACAATAGAATTGTTTGTGGGCTAAATAGGTTTTCATATAATTAAAAGAGATATCACATGTCTGGCAATACTTTTGATTATTGATATTCTCTTCGGGTGTGGCATTTAGTGGCGGTGGTGGTCCAATGGCAGGTGAACGCATTGCAGGTGTAATACTCATACTTATAGATGATGGTGGTGGAGGTGGTGGCACTTCACCACCAATTGCGATTTCCATTGGTTCAGTTTTAATGTGATGGACAAAATCATTTCCATGTACGGGATGTTGTCCAATATTGGGTAGTGGAGAGTTGTTATTATCATGGGGATTTAGTAGGACAACGGGTGTTGTGTTACCACCAGCAGTAGGAGGATGTTCCATGGGTTCGGATTTAATGGTAAAACTAAAAAAATGGGAAGAATGTTTTAGTATTTGTCTAAAATAGGTTACATTTATGGCTTACCTATTGAGTCCATTGTGACTGCCACTTAATGAATTGGTTTCTGCTGCTTCTACATCTCCGGCCTCCGGTGAAATGGATGGTGAATTAGTTAGTATATGAGGATGTACCAATTTCATGTGACGCAGCTGAAAGTAAATTTTAAATGTTTTTTATTAGAAATTTAGTGCTATATTTTTATTTGTTCTAAAAGAGTGAGGAGATCGGTATAGATTTGAACAACAAACAAAAAAATAATTTATCGATTTTCTCCTGGGTGTAAGCCAGACCCAATCAACACGGTCTACACCAAAAAAGCCATAGTCCTTCTTCTATTGCAAAAATACCACTTGGACGAGGTTTTGGAACTTTCGGACTACCATAGAGAAAATTGTGGAGAATAAGATTTAAGCGTTGTAACAAAGACCACAAAAAAGTGGTGTATTAAGGAGTGGTCCTAAATATTGCGATTGTGTAGTCATGATCAAATTAACTGTCCTCTATTATAATTTCAACACTATTCGAGAAGTGACCTTAAACTGGATTAAAGCGCAAAGGTGTTGCGGAAGAGGTATCTGAAGGAATAGACCGTCATAGTACCAACCAGTATAATTTTCAAAAACTTTTGGGTCATTATTTTAGCATGCATGGACTTGCCCACGGTAAAAATTATATCGTTGAAATCAGAATAACAATATTACTCTTCGATGAGAATTTCAAAACAATCTTCGAACAGTCCTTAAACTACACTTAAGAGATTCGGCAACTCTAAGCTGAAACACGATCTTCGCATGCTTTGACTTTTGACTTAAAGCCGGAAGAACATGCAACTTAATGAATTAAGCCAGAAATCCTCTTATGTGACGAGGCCTTTGAACGAACATTTTGAACTTTTGTGAGGGAGGTGCCGGAAGGAGTTATTTGATGTAGTCCATCCAGGAACTTGATTAACATTTTAGTGAAATATTACGACGTGCAAAGGTTCAACCAATGTCAGTCACTCCTTTCGTTCCCACGCCTCTCATCGGTAGTTATCGTGTCCTCCAGCTTTTTAGATCATTATGTCAGGAAGTATGGACATACCCAAGAACCAAAATTATATCATTGTAATAAGAATCATAGAAACTACCATCAATGGAAATTTCAAAACAATCCTCGAACAGCCCTTAAGCTGCACTTAAAACTTGGAACTTTTGTAAGGGAGATACACGAAGAAGGTGTAGAAATGTAACTATGTGCAAAGTTTCGACAAATGTCAGTCACTCCTTTAGATAGTTATCGTGAACACCAGTCTTTTTAGTTAGTCAAAGTAGAATTTTCGGAGCATCAGAAAGCATAGACTTGCCCTCGAAATATTATATCGCTGTTATCAGGACTACACACAATGCCTTTGGTAAAAAAACGTTTGGATGCAATTTTACAATGTACAAGATTTCGGTCAAATCAGTCCTTTTATTTTGTGCAGGCAGGGTTTTTGGCGTCATTATTTCAGGAAAAATAAAATCGCTGCAGAAAAAAAAATAACCACCGTAACAGAGTCTGCGAACACAACCTATTGCAAAACATTTCAATACTATCCGAGACAAGTCCTGAAGAAATATTACTATGGTCTGCTATGAGAAGACCTCTTTGTCTTCTATGAGAAGACCTCATGATCTTCTATGAGAAGACTTGATGGTCTTCTATGAGAAGACCTCATGGTCTTCTATGAGAAGACCTGATGATCTTCTATGAGAAGACCTGACGATCTTTCATGAGAAGACCTGATGATCTTCTATGAGAAGGCCTTATGCTCTTCTATGAGAAGACCTCATGGTCTTCTATGAGAAGACCTCATGGTCTTCTATGAGAAGACCTCTTTGTCTTCTATGAGAACACCTCATGGTCTTCTATGAGAACACCTCATGGTCTTCTATGAGAAGACCTCATGATCTTCTATGAGAAGACCTCATGGTCTTCTATGAGAAGACTTCATGGTCTTCTATGAGAAGACCACATGGTCTTCTATGAGAAGACTTTATGGTCTTCTATGAGAAGACTTTATGGTCTTCTATGAGAAGACCTAATGATCTTCTATGAGAAGACCTGAGGATCTTCTATGAGAAGACCTCATGGTCTTCTATGAGAAGACCTCACGATCTTCTATGAGAAGACCTCATGGTCTTCTATGAGAAGACCTCATGATCTTCTATGAGAAGACCTCATGGTCTTCTATGAGAAGACTTCATGGTCTTCTATGAGAAGACCACATGGTCTTCTATGAGAAGACTTTATGGTCTTCTATGAGAAGACTTCATGGTCTTCTATGAGAAGACCACATGGTCTTCTATGAGAAGACTTTATGGTCTTCTATGAGAAGACCTAATGATCTTCTATGAGAAGACCTCATGGTCTTCTATGAGAAGGCCTCATGGTCTTCTATGAGAAGACCTCATGGTCTTCTATGAGAAGACTTCATGGTCTTCTATGAGAAGACCACATGGTCTTCTATGAGAAGACCTGAGGATCTTCTATGAGAAGACCTCATGGTCTTCTATGAGAAGACCTCATGGTCTTCTATGAGAACACCTCGTGGTCGTCTATGAGAACACCTCATGATCTTCTATGAGAAGACCTCATGGTCATCTATAAGAAGACCTGATGATCTTCTATGAGAAGACCTCATGGTCATCTATAAGAAGACCTGATGATCTTCTATGAGAAGACCTCATGGTCTTCTATGAGAAGACCTCATGGTCTTCTATGAGAAGACCTCATGGTCTTCTATGAGAAGACTTCCAGGTCTGCTAAAAAAGACTTCAAGGTCTTCTATGAGAAGACTTTATGCTCTTCCATGAGAAGACCTCATGGTCTTCTATGAGAAGACCTCATGGTATTCTATGAGAAGACCTCATGGTCTTCTATGAGAAGACCTCATGCTCTTCTATGAGAAGACCTCATGCTCTTCTATGAGAAGACCTCATGGTCTTCTATGAGAAGACTTCATGGTCTTCTATGAGAAGACCTTATGGTCTTCTATGAGAAGACCTCATGGTCTTCTATGAGAAGACCTCATGTTCTTCTATGAGAAGACCTCTGTTGTAGTAAATACTTGAAGTCAAATGTACTTTGTATAATTGCCAATTGTACACTGTTTGTAACTATTAATACTTTTATAGAACATAGTTGGCTTAGATTTATAACTATCAAATATGAATATTGTATACACATTTTTTCTTTAGTCTTTCAATAAATATTCAATACATCAGGTTATAGGCCCAGAGAGCGCATTAGAAAAAATAAGAAGATAAAGATTCTTCGTACTGATAATGGGACCGAATTTTGCAATGGAAAAATGAAGAAAATTCTAGATTCTAGTGGTATTATTCATCAGACGTCAGCTCCTTACACGCCGCAGCAGAACGGCCTAGCCGAAAGGATGAACAGAACGCTAATTGAAAAGGCAAGATGTTTGATTATCCAAGCTGGTTTAAATAAAAAATATTGGGCAGAAGCGGTGAATACAGCAATATACTTGATTAACCGGTTGCCATGTAAAGGTCTTGCAGATGTGAACAAGACTCCAGAAGAGGCATGGTCAGGACGAAAGCCGACGGTTAAGCATTTAAAAGTTTTCGGATGTATGGCTGTTGTGCATATTCCTAAAGAAAAGAGGAGAAAACTTGATGCAAAGGGGAGAGAAATGGTATTTGTGGGTTATTGCGATAACTCCAAAGCTTACAGGTTTATGGATCCAAATACTAAAAACATAACGGTTAGTAGGAACGCTATATTTCAAGAAAGGAAATTTTTGGAAACAAATGAATGTTCTAGCGGAAATATATTTCTCATTCCTTTTGCAACAAGTCCTAATCAATCAAGTAATGCTGAATCGGATCAGGACACAGAAGAATTTTTTACTGATGAAGAGGTGCTAATAAACAGTTCGTCAGATGAGACTACAAATCAAGTAGCTGCAGTTGAAAATAATCGCATCATACCCGAGATCGAGGAAACAAATCCTGCAGTAAGAAAATCAAATCGAGTTCGAAGTATACCAAAACGCTATGCTTGTACGAGTGAAGAACTAAATGTTCGTGAACCAACTACAGTGGAGGAAGCTTTGTCTGGACCTCAAGCTGAATTATGGCGAAAAGCCATGGAAGAAGAATTGGCATCATTGCTGGAAAATGAAACATGGTCGGTATGTGATTTACCAAAGGATAGAAAGGCAATTTCATGCAAGTGGTGCTTTAAGATCAAAAGAAATTCGGAAGGTTTGATTGAGAAGTTCAAAGCTCGTTTAGTGGCAAGGGGATTCTCGCAAACAAAGGGGATCGATTATGAAGAAACTTTCGCTCCTGTTGTTAGATATTCGTCAATTAGAATGTTACTAGCAATAGCTGTAAAATATGACTTAGATATTGATCAGATGGATGTTGTAACAGCGTTTTTACAGAGCGAACTATATGAAGACATCTATATGGATATTCCAAAAGGAATAAACTACGACAAAGGCAAAGTATGCAAACTCAAGAAATCACTATATGGTCTGAAGCAAGCAAGTCGATGCTGGAATCAAAAGTTTGATAATGTTTTGAAATCATTTGGGCTAAAGCAATCAAAAACTGATCCATGTATATATTATTATGTAGAAGGGGAAATAAGGATATACATATCGATATATGTGGATGACATTTTAATATTCGCCAACAATGCCGAGATGAAACACAATATTAAACAGTTTTTAATGTCACATTTTAAAATGAAGGACTTGGGACCTGCATGTTATATTCTTGGTATGAAGATTTCTCGCGATAGAGAAAATGGTAAATTATGGCTTGATCAAAAACTTTACCTAGAGGATGTACTTGCAAGATTTAATATGAGTGATTGCAAAGGAGTGTGTTCTCCAATGGACCACAATCAAAGATTATCCAAAGAGCAATGCCCTAAGACAGAAAACGAAATAATGGAAATGAAAGCAGTACCTTATCAAGAAGCAGTAGGAAGTCTGTTATTTGCTGCACAATTGACGCGGCCAGATATTGCACATGCAGTGGGGGTTTTATCTAAGTACAATCAAAACCCCGGCAAGCCACACTGGTCTGCAGTGAAACGATTGTTAAGGTATATAAAACAAACAATTGATTTCAAACTGGAATATACTGCAGATGATAAAGGAAAAATCGTTGGTTTTGCTGACGCTGACTGGGCAAATGATATTGACTTTAGAAGATCAACTACAGGATATGTATTTTTGTTTCAAGGATCAGCCATATCTTGGAATTCCAAAAGGCAACAAACGGTGGCACTATCGACGACAGAGGCGGAATATATGGCAATGTCCTCAGCATGTCAAGAGCTTATTTGGTTGAAGTCGTTGTATTTGGAAGTTAGCGGATGTCAAGATGAATCTTGGATTATATATTCTGACAACAAAAGTTCCATAAATCTTGCACATAACAACATGTATCACGCACGGTCGAAGCACATCGATATTCGACATCATTTTGTTCGAGATATGATTCAAAGGAAATCAATAACGATCCAGTATATTTCAACAGAAAACATGGTGGCGGACATCTTTACAAAAGCCTTACCCAAACAAAAGATGCAAGGATTATGTCAAAGTCTGGGTTTAAATAACTTCAAGTCTAGTGGGGGTGTTGTAGTAAATACTTGAAGTCAAATGTACTTTGTATAATTGCCAATTGTACACTGTTTGTAACTATTAATACTTTTATAGAACATAGTTGGCTTAGATTTATAACTATCAAATATGAATATTGTATACACATTTTTTCTTTAGTCTTTCAATAAATATTCAATACATCAGGTTATAGGCCCAGAGAGCGCATTAGAAAAAATAAGAAGATAAAAATGTCTTATTCTGGTATTCCACAAATTGAAAGATTGAAGGGCCGAGAAAATTGGGAGCAATGGAAGTTTGCTGTGAAGGCATATCTGGAAATGGAAGGGTTATGGAATTCTGTAGAAGGAAAGGAAACAGATGCCTCAAAGAACGTAAATGCCCGTTCCAAGCTAATTACACCTCATGGTCTTCTATGAGAAGACCTCATGGTCTTCTATGAGAAGACCTCATGGTCTTCTATGAGAACACCTCATGGTCTTCTATGAGAACACCTCATGGTCTTCTATGAGAAGACCTATTGGTCTCTTTGTCAATCTAAAAATGTTTAAAAAATCCACGCCAATTCTTCTCTTTTTGTCAATAAAAAAACTGTGTCTATTCTCCTCTTTGGAGTCATCTAAAACTATTAAAAAGAAAACCATGTCTTTTTTTCTCTTTGATCCTCCCAAAACTGTTTTGAATAACCATGTCTATTTGCCTCTTTGGGTATTCTCCTTAATCTATTTAAAATCAACGTTTATTATCCTCCTTTGAACCTCACAAATGTCTATCTTAAACCTACTTCTCTTGTCTTCTATGTGTTTTAGCGAAAATCTTTTTTAAATCAAGCTTCATTGTCCTTTTTGAGTCCTTCCTAAAAACAGTTTGAAATCCCCGTCTATTGTCATATTTGAGTATATAAAATCAAAATATATTGGTCTCTTTGGTTCCCTCTAAACAACATTTGAAAATCAATGATTATTGACCTCTTTGTTTCTACCTTAAAGTCTTTAACGTTTTTTATCTTCTTTGGGTACATACTAAATCGGAAAAATGTTTAAAATTCACGTCCTCTTTTGTCTTCTTAAAAAAACTTCAAAACTCTCGTTTATTGTCCACTTTTGAAATTGGAATTGAAGAATTTAGTTTAAGTATTTTTGATTCAAGTTCAATCATACTTGTTGTTGTTTATTGTTATTATTTTTGTGATCAAATGTTTAATAACTGACTATAGGTCATGATCGGTGGGTGTGTCCAGCGGGTTGCAATATTGAGAAATATTTTCATATTTCATTAAGAATATTTAAAGCGAAATCTAAACGACTTAACACAATTGTTCGTAACAATGTTCCAAATAGTTATTGACATTTAACATTTTTGTATAGATTCCAAAACGTTTCTCGTTGTTGTTATCGTTAATCGAAATCTTGTGAAATATACTTACCACATTGCCTTTATATGTGGATGAATAATTACAAATATCACAATTGAACACCTGCTGGGGTTGTGATTGTTGTTGTTGCTGGTGCTGCTGCTGTTGTTGTTGTTGAAGGCCAGCAGCTGCTGCAGCGGCAACTTGTTGTAGTAAATGTTTCTGCTGTTGTTGATGCTGTTGCACCAAATGTTCCTGATTAAGAGAGGCCGCACTGGGGATTTCAATAGATTCATCTTCCAAAATGCAAGCCATATAATGTTCTTCATTTAAATCGGTGGATTTCTTATCGAAATGCATGCGTATGTGGGTGCGCATTCCTCTGGGGAGGGTAAAAATATTATTTTTTATTATTAAAGCAAATTTTTTCTTTTTGTCAAACTCACCTCAAAGTATTGCCTTTGTAACGGCAAATGGTACATCTAAACGCCTTCACAGTGCCATGGGTCTCCATATGTTTGCGACTTTCACTGGCCGTTAGACTGACAGCATCACACAATGGACATTTGTAGAGATTTTGATTGTGGCTGCTAGTGTTGGCTGATGATGATGAGGAAGAGTTATTACCGGCTGAATTAGTGGCTGTCGCCACTGGTGCTACTGGAGTTTGGGCAGCCGGCTGTTGAGCTAATGCTGGCGGTGGTGGACATGGTAAACCAAATTCATGCACAGTCTTACATTTGCTACATTTTTCTTTGGCCGGCAAGACAAGTGGAGCTGTCTCCGGATTGGCAACAGCCACTGCAGCTGCCGCTGCTGCAGCAGCAGCTGCCACAGCCCCACCTCCTTTGGGACAATAATAATTCTGATGAGCCCTTAAATTGTCAAGCGAGGTATATTTAATACCACAAGCTGCACAGATTAGCTGTTGATATGCCACCGGTGTGGTTTCGGCTGGTGAAGCAGCTGTAGCTATGGGTGGTGTTGAGGATATTTTAGTTTCCCCTTCACTGGCGGCTTCTTGGTTGCGAGCCGAACAATAGTGCTGCTTGTGGGCCAAGTAATTTTCATATTTACAAAAGACAATATTGCATTCTTTGCATTTGGATACACCCTGCTTGACATAGATTTGAGGTTGATTTGCAGCAGCTGGTGCGGCAGCTTGTCCGGTGCCGGTGGCCGGTGCAGTTGGTGGTAAAACGGGTAGTCCCAACAAACCACCACGTCCTGAGGCAGCGGCTGCCACAGCAGCTGCAGCCAATTCTGCGGGTGTAGTACCGGACTGGGCTGCTGCACTGTTTGAAGAACTAACAGCTGCTGCAGCTGCTGCTGCGGAAAGTTTCAAAGCAAGTTCAAGATTTTTATTGGCCAATAGAGGATTTAGTAACTCAGCTGGAAGCATAGACCTCAAATGTAAATTATCGAATATGTTTGTGGGATTTGCAGCTGACGAAGCTGTTGGTGGTATTGTGGCTGGTGGTGACATGGAGGAGGTGCTGCCTGCCCCAGAGCTACGAGGACTTGTGGCCCGACGTCTTGGTGAGGGACTCATTGATGGGCTGTTGGGCAGCGAGGGAGCACAAACAATTTGTTCCGGGGTTATGCTACCCGTATCATCGAGAACTAAATTTTCTTTGCCAGCTTCCAGCAAGGTTTCCATATCCAAGCGATTGGGATGATGTTCGCCAGCGGCGCTTTCGAGGAAAGAGGCAGCAGCAGCGGCATTTAAACGTTGTTGCCTCTGCAACAAGGCAGCAATGGGTGAACGGCGCAATGACAAATCCAAGGGGGCTGAGTCTCTGTGGAAAAGAAAAAAGGAATATTTTAGAACACAAATTGTAAGCGAAGGGATTTGAAGTTATTCGAATTTTACGATTGCGACAGAATTTGAGGTTGGGGTTGATCCATGATACAATAAGATGGTAGCATTATCAGCCCAGCTGATGGTAACATAATGTGTCAATTGCATTGAATTTATGTCAAATTTTGACATCTTGTGTTACGAAAAACGGCAGTTGCTGCTACCTTCTTATTGTATCATGGGTTGATCGGATACCTTTAGACGTCGTCAACCTTCTCCCTAGTCCGCACACCAAATCGACTACAAAATGCCTAACCCAACTTACCTTAAACCCTCTCCTTTTCGTTTGGGTGTATTCTCTGAGGGTTCCTCAATATTTCTACGCAAATTCTTCTCCGTTAAAAGACTTTCATTGGAAGATGATGATGACTGGCGCGCAGTCGCCTCAACCATGGACTGCTGTTGGACAGAGGATGCAGCAGCAGCAGCCCCCACTAAGTTATTGGCAGCATTCAAGGCATTGATATTCAAGGCCGTAGCCAAGGGTTTCAAGTTACCACCATCCAAGGTAAAACAAGTTGTATCCGGATTGACTACCGAGGGTGAAGGTGATTGCCTGTAAGAGAGAACAAATTTAAGGAACTTCCCGTACACTAAAGTTTTTGTTGTTGTCGTAATTAACTTACAATGGTCCCGCTATAAGACTTGCTGAACGTATCAAAGAATATGGTATTATCAAAATGGGATTTGTGGGCAAAGCCAAAAATGGTGTGCTGGGAGGTTGTTGTAGAGCCGCTGCAGCAGCTGCGGCCGCTGCCGCAGCTGCGACCATGGCAGGAGTCGGAGTTTTAGTTCTTGTTTGGGGACTTATGGCACCCGAATGCCCTGAATTGGTTTTGGGTGTTGTTGAGGCTGTGGATACCTCCAATTTGGGCGTCAATTGGCCATCCGTACGCCTTGAGCTACAATAATGTTGTTTGTGGGCCCTATACGTCTTGACATTATTGAAGCGTATATCACAGTCACTGCAATAGCGATCAATTTGCTGTAAAAAAACAAGAAGAGAAATGGTCGGATAAATATTTTATTATTTACAGAAGTATTTTTTGAAACCAACAACAACTCACTTGACTAGCGTTGTCTTCCATTAGGGCAGCAGCAGCTCCTCCGGGTGTTGTGGCACCACCATTATTTGAATTCACGCTAGGTGCCGGGGAAGTTTGATGCATACGCATATGACGATTGAGAGAGACCTTCTTGTCGGCACTATAGGAACATTGGGTGCAAGCATATTGTTTGCCAGTCTTTGGAGCCTTGGCAGCTGGTTCTGCAGACGCCTGTAATGCTGCTGCAGCGTTGCCACTAACCGCACTAATATTGGCCTGAGATGCTGGTGAGGATGAGGTTGTTTTATCAGCTGATGGCACAGTTTCATCATCATTATCTTTATGGCGATGTGAACAGTAGTAGGACTGATGGGCCTCCAGTGTGGAAGGTGAACTAAAGCCAATGCCACAGGGTACACACATGAACACTTTCATGCGTGGTGGTGCTACATCCACGACGGGTGGTGTAGGTTGAACTGCTTTAATTAAAGGTTCCACAACATTGGCCATGGCTACGGGAGGCGGCGGCACCAAGTGTGGTGGTTGCGGTGAATCAATTTCCCTTTCATGTTGTTTTTGTTGCTGTAAACGTTGTTTCCGTTGTTGTGCCTGGGATTCATGGACCACTTTCAAATCTTTGGCATCTGGCATTAATGCTGGATCAGAGGCCAACAAAGCATTTAGCCGCAGTTTAGGCATAATTTGTGCGGATGGTGATGTTGATTCAGTCATGTGACGTTCCCCGGAAGAATTGTCATCCGATTTTGCGGGACTCGAAGTGGATGTATTGTGGGGACTGTTGATGTTATTATTGCTACTAGGGCTACAAGATCTGCGTTCTTTAGAGTTATTATCCTCATCATCATCATGGTTGCTCTTTGTTGTTTTGGGTGAGGAAGCTGGTGTTGTTTGTTGTTGCTGGTGGTGTTCTATATCCATTTTTGGTCTCTTATGCATTGGCGGTTCACTGTCCATATCTCCGTTATCACTATCGTGATCTATTGTAGACGTTTCATTTAAGTCCTCATTATCAGTCTCTTTTGTTGTTAAACGATTGGGTGATGAACCACTTTCATCATTTGTGCGCTGCTGCTGCTGCTCCGTCGTCTGGCGATGATGATCATCTATATCCATTATATTGTTTGTATTGTAATCTTTGGAATCTGCAAAGGAAGAAGAAAAGGAAGAGAATCTTTAGTGAGCTCTTTATTATAATCGTGGTTGTTTGGAAAAAAATTTAGTGCATACTTTTAGGCGCAATATAATATTTTTATATAAAGGTGAATTTTTTTAAAGAATATTTCTCCAAGGACTAATAAAAGTGGATTTTTTTAAGAATATTTTCCAAGGACCAACAAAAGTGGATTTTTAAAGAACATTTTTTCAAGGACCAACTAATGTGGATTTTTTAAAGAATATTTTTCCAAGGACCAACAAAAGTTGATTTTCGTGGATTTCTTAATGAAAATATTTTTCAAGGACCAACAAACGTGGAGTTTTTACTGAATATTTTTTCAAGGACCAACAAACGTGGATTTCTTAAAGAATATTTTTTCAATGACCAACAAAATGGGGATTTTTTAAAGAACTTTTTTCAAGGACCAACAAATGTGGATTTTTTAAAGAAAATATTTTTCAAAGTCCAACAAATGTGGATTTTTTATAGAAAATATTTTTCAAGGACCAACAAACTTGGATCTTTTAAAGAATATTTGTTCAAGGAGCAACAAACGTGGATTTTTTTGGAGAATATTTTTTCAAGGACCAACAAACGTGGATTTTTAAAGAATATTTTTTCAAGGACCAACAAACGTGAATTTTTTAAAGAATATTTTTTCAATGACTAAACAAACGTGGATTTTTTAAAAAATATTTTTTCAAGGACAAAAGAAACGTGAGTTTAAAAAAAAATATTTTTCAAGGACTAAACAAACGTGGATTTTTAAAGAAAATATTTTTCAAGGACCAACAAACGTGGATTTTTTAAAGAATATTTTTTCAAGGACCAACAAACGTGGATTTTTTAAAAAATATTTTTTCAAGTACCAACAAACGTGGATTTTTTAAAGAATATTTTTCAAGGATCAACAAACGTGGTTTTTTTAAAGAATAAAGACAATATTTTTCAAGGACCAACAAACTTGGATTTTTAAAGAAAATAGTTTTCAAGGACCAACAAACGAGGATTTTTAAAGAAAATATATTTTCAAGGACCAACAAACGTGGATTTTTTAAAGAATATTTTTTCAAGGACCAACAAACGTGGATTTTTTTAAAGAATATTTTTTCAAGGACTAAACAAAGGTGGATTTTTAAAGAATATTTTTTTCAAGGATCAACAAACGTGGATTTTTAAAAGAATATTTTTTCAAGGACTAAACAAACGTGGATTTTTTCAAAGAATATTTTTTCAGGGACCAAAAAATGTGGATTTTTTAAAGAATATTTTTTCAAGGACCAACAAATGTGTATTTTTAAAGAATATTTTTTCAAGGACCAACAAATGTGGATTTCTGAAAGATTATTCTTTCAAGGACTAAACAAACGTGGATTTTTTAAAGAATATTCTTTCAAGGACTAAACAAACGTGGATTTTTTAAAGAATATTCCTTCAAGGAATAAACAAACGTGGATTTTTTAAAGAATATTCTTTCAAGGACTAAACAAACGTGGATTTTTTAAAGAATATTCTTTCAAGGACTAAACAAACGTGGATTTTTTAAAGAATATTCTTTCAAGGACTAAACAAACGTGGATTTTTTAAAGAATATTCTTTCAAGGACTAAACAAACGTGGATTTTTTAAAGAATATTCTTTCAAGGACTAAACAAACGTGGATTTTTTAAAGAAAATTCTTTCAAGGACTAAACAAACGTGGATTTTTTAAAGAAAATTCTTTCAAGGACTAAACAAACGTGGATTTTTTAACGAATATTCTTTCAAGGACTAAACAAACGTGGATTTTTTAACGAATATTCTTTCAAGGACTAAACAAACGTGGATTTTTTAAAGAATATTCTTTCAAGGACTAAACAAACGTGGATTTTTTAAAGAATATTCTTTCAAGGGCTAAACAAACGTGGATTTTTTAAAGAATATTCTTTCAAGGACTAAACAAACGTGGATTTTTTTAAAGAATATTCTTTCAAGGACTAAACAAACGTGGATTTTTTAAAGAATATTTTTTTAAGGACCAACAAACGTGGATTTCTTTAAAGAATATTTTTTCAAGGACCAACAAACGTGGATTTCTTTAAAGAATATTTTTTCAAGGACTAAACAAACGTGGATTTTTAAAGGACCAACAAACGTGGATTTTTTAAAGGACCAACAAACGTGGATTTCTTTAAAGAATATTTTTTCAAGGACTAAACAAACGAGGATTTTTAAAGAATATTTTTTCAAGGACCAACAGATGTGGATTTTTTTAAGAATATTTTTTCAAGGACCAACAAACGTGGATTTTTTAAAGAATAGTTTTTCAAGGACCAACAAACGTGGATTTTTTAAAGAATATTTTTTCAAGGACCAACTAATGTGGATTTTTTAAAGAATATTTTTTCAAGGAACAAAAAATGTGGATTTTTTAAAGAATATTTTTTCAAGGACCAACAAATGTCGATTTTTTCAAGGACCAACAAACGAGGATTTCTGTAAAGAATATTTTTTCTAGGACTAAACAAACGTGGATTTTTTAAAGAATATTTTTTCAAAGACCAACAAACGTGGATTTTTTAAAGAATATTTTTTCAAGGACCAACAAATGTGGATTTCTGAAAGATTATTTTTTCAAGGACTAACAAACGTGGATTTTTTAAAGAATATTCTTTCAAGGACTAAACAAACGTGGATTTTTTAAAGAATATTCTTTCGAGGACTAAACAAACGTGGATTTTTTAAAGAATATTCTTTCAAGGACTAAACAAACGTGGATTTTTTAAAGAATATTCTTTCAAGGACTAAACAAACGTGGATTTTTTAAAGAATATTTTTTCAAGGACTAAACAAACGTGGATTTTTTAACGAATATTTTTTTCAGGGACCAACAAATGTGGATTTTTTTAAACAAATATTTTTCGAGGACCTACAAATCAACAAAATTTAAAGAAAATTTTTTCGAGGACCTACAAATCAACAAAATTTAAAGAAAATTTTTTCGAGGACCTACAAATCAACAAAATTTAAAGAAAATTTTTTCGAGGACCTACAGATCAACAAACTGGACTTTTAAAGAAAATTTTTTCGAGGACCTCCAAATCAACAAACTGGACTTTTAAAGAAAATTTTTTCGAGGACCTCCAAATCAACAAACTAGACTTTTAAAGATTTTTCAAGGACCATCAGTCAAAAAATCATGGATCTTTTAAAGAAAAGTTTTTCAAGGACTATCAGACAAAAAATCATGGATTTTTTAAAGAAAAGCTTTTCAAGGACTATCAGACAAAAAATCGTGGATTTTTTTTTTTTAAATTCTTCCAAGGCCTTCAGAAAGAAATAGTTGGTTCAAAAAAATTCTAAGGGCCATCAGTATACAGCCTCTTTACACACTTCTAAAAAGTTCATAGGAAATGTATATGTAGATTGCCTTAAGATAGACTCAAATCGTGTCAGCTCTACGAGACAATTAAAATTAAAAAAAAAATATTCAAAAACGAATCCCCGATAACATCTCAAATGAAAAGATTTTAACCACTGATAGAGGCCTTCTCTAAGAAATTGTCCAAGGCCAAATAAAACACACATCCTCTCTTTTTCTGCTCAGTTTTACTCTTGTTGTTGTAACAACACCACCACTTACCAAGTAAAGATTGAATATATGAATAAACAAACAAATCCAAAATCTTAGCTTCTTTACTCAACACGCTTTGCGAGAAACTCAGAAAAAATACACAACAAACAAAAAAATCAAAACTTCATAATCTAAAACAAAAAAAAGTATGGAGGAAGGGAATGCTAGTCTTTGGCCGCTTAAGAAGCAACAATTGCTAGCTAACTGGATGGCTAGCTAGTGTGCAGTCAATGTGGTGCAATATATGTGTTGTGGCAGACAATGCGACGCGCTTTGGCAAAAATTGTTTTGTCTGTCTGTCCCCCTGGGCCATTCATGGGATTCAAGTCATTGTCGTTAAACGTTTTGTTGCATTCTGAGACGACTTTCCAGTAACTATGGTTTGTGTCTGACTGTCTGTCTGCCACTCTTTGTGCCATTCACATTCATACTTATTATGGTGGTCAAAAGAACAAAAACAACTCAAAAGCTTGCCTTTGTGAACCGTTTTTTTACATTACTTCCAATTCCATAAAAAGTTTTGTTATTTTTTTTTGTTGGTTAATGCGTTGCCGTTGCCATTTTTTGGATTATTTTTTTTTCTTTGCAGCTTGTCATCACAAACGTGAGTTTGTTGCTTTTCTGCTTTAGGATGGCCTGACAATTTGTTCGATAATAATTGTTAACCTTTTGGTCAATTTGACACATATTCACCAATTGTTGTATAGCATCCCGCCACAGACAACATTTGTTTGCCATAGTTTATAACTCTGGTGAGAATTTCATTGGAAAATGTCCGGTTTAGATGTTGTTTTTTTATTGTTGCCGTCGTCGTCGTCGGATGTGTGTGTGTGATTGTGTTGGTTATATCTGTGATATGGGTTTCAATTCTTAAGAAATGTATTTTTCGGATTGAAGAGTACAAAGATTTCAAAAGAGATAAACCCTAGTCAAGAGAGATTTGTTTCCTTCAGCATCAATTGTTTCATTATAGGACAGTGGTACGTACATATGTATGTGTGTATATGAGAGGTAGAGTGTATTAGAATTGGATTTCAAAATGGATATTGATTTATTAAGAAAGATTTGTATGTTTGCTGAGGAAAAATACTCTTCAAAATTACACGAGGACTATAAATATGTTATATACGTCAGATAACACATTATCCACATATTCGACTACTGTTAACATATTATCCCTTTTATCCAAGTACTGTAAACGTATTATCCATGTTATCTGAGTACTAAAAATACATTATCCACGTTATCCAAATATTATCCATGTTATGTTGTATGTTAAATATATAATTTAACTTATTCAAGTAATGTAAATGTATTATCCACTTTATCCGAGTACTAAAAATGCGTTATCCTCCTTATCCGTGTAATGCAAATGCGTTATACGAGTTATGTTAATATATTATCCGCTTATCGAGTAATGTAAATACATTGTCTACGTTATTCGAGTAGTGTAATTACATTATCCACTTATGCGAGTTATGTAAATACATTATCCGCGTTATCTGAATACTGAAAATGCATTATCCACATTATCCGAGTACAGTTAATACATTATCCATTTATCCGAGTGCGGTTAATACATTATCCACGACATCCGATTACTGTAAATACATTATCCAAATACTGTTAATACATTATCCACGTTATACGAGTACTGTAAATGTATTATCCACGTTATCCGATTATTGTAAATACATTATTAACGATATCCCAGTACTGCTAATACATTGTCAATGTTATCTGAGTACTGTAAATATATTATGAATGTTATCCGAGTACTGCTATTACATTGTCAATATTATACGAGTACTGTAAATGCATTATCCACGTTATCCGAGTGCTGTAAATGCATTATACACGTTATGTAAGTACTGCTAATACATTATCGTATCCGAATAATGTAAACTCATTATCCACGTTATACGAGTACTGTAAATACATTATCCACATTATTTGGGTACTGTAAATGCATTGTCCACGTTATCCAGGTATTGTAAATACATTGTCTACGTTATTCGAGTAGTGTAATTACATTATACACTTATCCAAGTTATGTAAATACATTATCCACTTATCCGAGTTATGTAAATACATTATCCGCGTTATCTGAATAATAATGCATTATGCACATTATCCGAGTACTGTTAATACATTATCCATTTATCCGAGTACTGCTATTACATTGTCAATATTATCCGAGTGCTGTAAATGCATTATACACGTTATGTAAGTACTGCAAATACATTATCCACGTATCCGAATAATGTAAACTCATTACGGACGTTATCCGAGTACTGTAAATGTATTATCCGCATTATTTGGGTACTGTAAATACATTGTCCATGTTATCTGAGTACTGTAAATGCATTATCCACGTTATCCAGGTATTGTAAATACATTGTCTACGTTATTCGAGTAGTGTAATTACATTATCCACTTATTCGAGTTATGTAAATACATTATCCACTTATCCGAGTTATGTAAATACATTATCCGCGTTATCTGAATACTGAAAATGCATTATCCACGTTATCCGAGTACTGTTAATACATTATCCATTTATCCGAGTGCTGTTAATAAATTATCCACGTCATCTGATTACTGGAAATACATTATAAAAGTTGTCCGAGTAATGTTAAAACATTATCCACGTTATCCGAGTACTGCAAACACATTATCCACGTTATCCGATTACTGTAAATACATTATTGTCCTTATTTCAGTACTACTAATAAATTGTCAATGTTATCTGAGTACTGTAAATATATTAATAACGTTATCCGAGTTCGGCTATTACATTGTCAATATTATCCGAGTACTGTAAATGCATTTTCCACGTTATCCGAGTGCTGTAAATGCATTATACACGTTATATAAGTACTGCAAATACATTATCCACGTATCAGAATAATGTAAACTCATTATCCACGTTATCCGAGTACTGTAAATAAATTATCCACATTATTTGGGTACTGTAAACACATTGTCCATGTTATCCGAGTACTGTAAATGCATTATCCACCTTATCCAAATATTGTAAATACATTATCCACGTTACCCTAGCACTGTAAATGCATTATCTACGTTATTCAAGTACTTTAAATATATGATCTACGTTATCCGAATGCTGTAATATATTATCCACGTTATCCGAGTAATGTTAATACATTATCCAAGTTATCCGAGTAATGTTAATACATTATCCACGTTATCCGAGTACTGTAAATAAATTATCCACGTTATCCGATTACTGTAAATACATTATTATCCTTATCCCAGTACTGCTAATAAATTGTCAATGTTATCTGAGTACTGTGAATATATTATTACTAATATCCGAGTACTGCTATTACATTGTCAATATTATCCGAGTACTGTAAATGCATTATCCACGTTATCCGAGTGCTGTAAATGCATTATACACGTTATCTAACTACTGAAAATACATTATCCATGTATCCGAATAATGTAAACTCATTATCCACGTTATCCGGTTACTGTAAATAAATTATCCACATTATTTGGGTACTGTAAATACATTGTCCATATTATCCGAGTACAATAAATGCATTTTTCACGTTATGCAGGTATTGTAAATACATTATCCACATTATCCGAGCACTGTAAACGCATTATCCACGTTATTCTAGTACTGTAAATATATGATCTACGTTATCCGAATGCTGCAATATATTGTCCACGTTATCGGAGTAGTGTTAATACATTATCCACCTTATCCGAGCGCGTCATTCGAGTAATTTTATACATTATCAGCGTTATTCGAGTAGTATAGACTCATTAGCCACAATTTTAAAACATAAATAATATCCAGGAATACCAAAAGCATCCATTCGCCTTATTCTGGAACCTTAAAAACATTGTCGACATTATCCTGGTACCCAAAAACATTATACACTTGTTCCAGGGCCCCTTAAGTAATTACCCTAAATTTTGTTGGATCCTAAAAATACAATGGAACCGTAAAGTCTTTATCCGCGATATAATGCAGCCCTAAAAAAGTTATCCGCCTTATAATGTAGCCTTAAAACCATTATCCACGTTATAATGGAACTCTAAAAACGTTATCCGCCTTACAATGAAGCCCTAAAAGCATTATCCACAACATCCGCATTACAGTGGATTCCTAAAAACATTATCCTTGTTATCATAGAACCCTACAAACCTAATCCACGTTATAGTGGAACCCTAAAACATTATCCCCATTATGATAGAGCCCTAAAAACATTATCCACATTACAATGGAACCCTAGAAGCATTATCCGCGTTATAATGGAACCATAACAACATTATCCTCGTTATAATGGAACCCAGGAAAACATTATCCGCACTACAATGGAGCCCTAGAAGCATTATCCCCCTTATAACGGAGCCCAAATAATATTATCCGCATTGCAATGGAGCTAGAGCTGGCAAACTATCGATATCGGCCCATTCGATTTTTTCGATATTTCCGTTTCAAAATATCGATAAAATCGATACTATCGTACATTTCCTACTGCTATTTATTTGGAATCTAAAATTGCCGACAAATGTGTTTTGTTTAGAAAAGTTTGCGGCCTAAGCAACGCGCAGTGTCGCCAGTCGTCATTTGACAATTTTTTGGAAAGTGTGACAATTTTTAGTCTGAGCGTACTCAGGACAGTTTGACATACGACCATGTGTTGTGTTGTTTACAGTGAATTGAAAAAATCACTTTGCAAAAAATGGAATTTACTGGTGAACATTTTCGTCCGATAATTTTTCACAACTTTAGACGTGGATAATCGCGGCAAGAGTGCATCGATCAAATTAAATCTTTGTATGTCAATAAAGAACCATCCTATAGCACTTTGAAAAACTGGTTTAATGAATTCAATCGTAGCCGACATTCGCAAAAATAAAAAACGAAGTTCCTGAGGGTCGTCCAAAAACGATCTCACGACCATGAGATAAAGGCATCCTTGGGCATTTATTCCACCAACTAACATTTGATATTGCATGAACACTTGGCGCAAGAAATGGGGGTTTTCTCGTCGGATCCCGCGTTGATCGGTGCAAGAAATTTCGAAAAACTACGATCGCGAATTTTGCTCCGAATTTTCTGTGGGAGCTACCCGAAGGAGTAAGCCGTGATAATCCATATTCGAAGTCGATGTATATCTGGAAGGAATAATACGATTTGCAAGGTTTGAAACAAATCGATTGATCTTTTCGATAGTTATCGTTCACACCATTTTACAGAAAAATTTTGAACTTTTGTGGGGTAGGTACTCGAAGGATTGGACCGGTCGTGGCTCATATTCGAACTTAAACTAAGTTTGGGCAAAATATTACGAAATGCAAAATTTGGTTCGAATCGCTCGATCCATTCGAGAGTTATCGTGATCACCAGCCAGACAGACAGACGGACGGACGTAGCCTCGTCAGCCTAAAGGCTGAGGGTGTAAAAACTTCTGGCTATTGCTTCTATGGCTTTTCTTTAGTGATGTCAAAATGGCCGATAGTATCGATATAAAAAACTATTCGTCGATATTGGCGTAAAAAATTAAGTATCGATAATATCGATATTTCCATCGATGGTTTGCCAGCTCTAAATGAGCCCTAAAAGCTCTATGTGCGTTATTATGAACCCGTAAAACATTATCCGCGTTATAATGGAACCATTAAAACATTATCCGAGTTATAATGGAACCATCAAACACATTATCTGCGATACAATGGAGCCCTAAAACATTAGCCTCAATACAATGGGACCCTAAAAGCATTATCCGCATTGCAATGGAGCTCTAAAAGTATTATCCGCATCACAATGGAGCCCTAAAAACATTATCCGCGTTATAATGGAACCCTAAAACATTATTCGCTTTATAATGGATCCCTAAAAATATTATTCGGGTTTTCCTGGAACCCAATAAATATTATTCGCGTTATAATGGAACCCCAAAAACACTATCCGCATTATAATGGAGCCATAAAAACATTATCCGCATTATAAAGGGGCCCTAGAAACAATTATCCGCATTGCAATGGAACCATAAAATTATTATCCGCGTTATTTGCGAACCCTACAAACATTAATCGTCGTAAAATGGAGCCCTAAAAACGTTATCCGCATTAAAATGGAGCCCTAAAAACATTACCCGCGTTATAATGCAACCCTAAAAACATTATCCGCGTTATAATGGAATCCTAAAAACATTATACGCGATAACATGTAGCCCTAAAAACATTATCCGTGATATAATGAACCGTAAAAATATTATCCGCATTACAATGGAGCCTTAGAAGCATTATCCGCGTCATAATGGAGGCCTAAAAACATTATTCGCGTTTTAATGGAAAGCTAAAAACCTTATCCGAGTTATAATGGAACCCTAAAAACATTATCCGCGATATCCTGGAACCCTGAGAACATTATCCACATTACTTTGAACCCCTAAAACCATTATCAACGTTATACTGAATCCCAAAAATCATTATCCGGATTATAATGGAACCCTAAAAACATTATCCACGATATCCTGGAAACATGAGAACATTCTCCACATTATTTTGAATCCCTAAAACCATTATCCACGTTATGCTGAATCCCAAAAATCATTATCCGCGTATCCTGGAACTCTACAAATATTATTTGCGTTATAATGGAACCCCAGAAACACTATCCGCATTATAATGGAGCCAAAAAAAGATTATCCGCGTTACTATGGAGCCCTAAAAACAATTATCCTCATTACAATGGAGCCGAAAAATTATTATCCGCGTTATTGGCGAACCCAAAAAACACTATTCGTCATAAAATGGAGACCTAAAAACATTATCCGCATTTAAATGAAGCCCTAAACATATTATCCGCGTTACAATGGAGCCTTCGAAGCATTATCCGCGTCATAATGGAGGCCTAAAAACATTATTCGCGTTATAAGGGAAAGCTAAAAACCTTATCCGCGATATCCTGGAACCCTGAGAACATTGTCCACATTATTTTGAACCCCTAAAACCATTATCCACGTTATGCTGAATCCCAAAAATCATTATCCGCGTATCCACAAACTCTGGAAACATCCACTTTGTCCTGGAAACCTGAATGATTAGCATTACTCGTGTTATACAAAGACACAAAATGGTAATTCCCATTATCTCTGGAAATAATAGAACGGCATAATATGTAGTCTTAAACCCTTTATGCTCATCATATACATTTTAAATATTTTTATTTAAATAGCCTTTTAATATATTTATTTAATATTTTACAACTAACTAGAGGAGGATTACCTCTATCCGCCATTTGCCTTCATAACTCTCCACTTAAAAATTTTACCATAATCCAGAGTTCATTTTTTCGTTCGTTATCGCTGATAGAAACAAAGCAACGATACTTGGAAATCAGTTAGGCTTGAAATGACAAGAAGATTGTTTTCGTTTTTTTGTTCTCTTGTAAAAGCCTAGTGTTGTTGTGTCTTTGGATGCCTTGGTTGGGTTGTCTGTCCATCTTTGCCAGTAAGAATATTTCCAAATCAAAAAGAAAATCTTTAACAGCAAAAAGAGAAAAAAAGAAGAAAAATCAAACGTCACCAGCAAAACAACGCTACATATGAAACAACAGCAACAACAACAACAACAACAACAACCAATAACTAGCACACAATGAAAATTGTGTAATTAAATTTATCATAACGAGAAATCAATTTGCTAGGCTTGTGCAGTATAAGAAGCCTATAAAATTAGCTGTTGTTGTTGTTGTTGTTGTCTGGCACATTCGATGTAATGTGATGCGGCTCAAAGTTCCTCTTGTGAAAATACCGCTTCTTGAGTAGTCTTTTTTCGGTAGATAGTTGTCAGCCGTTTAGGTTGTGGCTCTGCCTCTATGCCGCACCCCACCAAGTGTTTGTGTGTCACTACTGTGAAACGACTTTTGTTTAAACACTTGTCGCATAAACGCGCAAACACACACGCTCTCTGTGCGGTATGGCATGCAACATGCCGTAACTGCAAATAATGTTACGCCGGTTATGCGCTGATTTACTTGAGTAACTTCTTCTGTGTGTACTGCTTGAACACACATCCTTCTTAATAAGTGTGGCGACGAATGTTACGCATGCGCATGTGCTTTAGAGCGAGTGCTCGCGCGCAATCACTTACACACAAGTCACTTAGTCTCGAGAAGTTGTGACTTTTGCCAAGTTTTTGGCCGTGTTAGCCATTGCCAATAAACTTCTTCTTCTACCTTCCTTGAGACATGATGGTAGGTTGAGCCGCCGACGTTCGTTCCGTGATAGGCTGTGGTGGGGCATAACTGTGTGTGGTGTTTCATTCAATCTGCTTTATATGGACTTACACAAGGCGGCTAGCGGCTGACGACGACTGTTGGCTGCTACTTTTTCTTTCTTACAACCACTTTGCCATAAATGGTAACAATCGACAAAACTTTAAGTAACCACCTTAGCACCGCATACAATTGTTGTCGTTCTCGTTGATCTGTCTGTCTGTCGTTCGTTCATTCGTACGTTCCTTCGGTATGTGTCCATCATCATATGCTTGTGGTTTTTTTGCTACAGCAGCAACATTGGAGGTAAGCAATAAACTGTTAAAATGTTAACCAAACAGATGACATTTCAATACATACAAATTGACAGGTCAACGCTTATAACAAGCTTTCTACATGGCAACTGTTACAACAACAACAAAAACAATGATAAACAACAGTGTGGCTTACTACGGAGGAAAAAAGAGAGGGAGATATGAGAAGAGATGGCCCGAGGAATGTAGCCAGTGTTGGAACACAGTGGGCGAAATGAGGATTGGCCTTGAAGAGATTATCAACATTGTGCTGGAAGCTCTGAAATCATTATCCGCGTTACCCTTGAACATTGAAAACATTATCCTCCTTATTCCAACACGCTAGAAGTATTATCCAGGTGAAAGTGAAGCTATAGAAATATTATCCGCGTTATCCTTGAGCTCACAAAACATTAATGGAGCTCTGAAAACATTATCCGCGTTATCCTTGAAATATAAAAACATTATCCACGTTATCCTAGCAACCTAAAAGTATTATCCAGGTGAAATTGGATCTTTAGAAATATTATCCGCGTTATCCTTGAACTCAGAAAACGTTATCCATGTTATCCTAGCGCCTTGAAAGTATTATCCAGGTTAAAATGGAGCTCTATAAATATTATCCGCGTTATCCTTGAACTCTGAACACATTATCCGTGTTATCCTTGAACTCTGAAAACATTATCCACGTTATCCTAGCACCTTAAAAGTATTATTCAGGTTAAAAGGGAGCTCTGGAAACATTATCCGCTTTATTCTTGAACTCTGAAAACATTATCCACGTTATCCTTGAACTATGAAAACATTATCCACGTTATCCTAGCAACCTAAAATTATTATACATATTAAAAGGGAGCAACGGGAACCTTATCCGCGTTATCCTAGAACTCTAAAAACATTATCCACGTTACCCTAACACCCTAGAAGTATTATCAAAGTTAAAATGGAACTATGAAATCATTATCCTTGTTATCAATGAACTCTGAAGTTATTATCCATGTTATCCTAGCACCCTAAGATAATTTTTCAGGTTAAAATGAAGCTCTGACCATATTATCCGCCTTATCCCAGCATCCTATAAGTATTATCAATGTTAAAATGGAACTCAGAAAACATTTCCGCGTTCTTTTTATTAAAATTGAGCTCTGCAAAACCTTTTCCGCATAATCCTTGAATTCTGAAAACATTATCCACGTTATCCTAAAACCCAAAAAATATTATACATTTTAAAATGGAGCTCTGGAAACATTATCCACGTTATCCTTGAACTATAAAAACATTATCCGCGTTATCCTTGAACTATAAAAACATTATCCACGTTATCCTAGCATCCTAAAAGTATTATCCAGGTGAAAATGGATCTCTAGAAATATTATCCGCGTTATCCTTGAACTCAGAAAACATTATCCATGTTATCCTAGCGCTTTGAATGTATTATCCAGGTTAAAATTAAGATCTGTAAATATTATCCGCGTTATCCATGTCCTCCTAGCACCTTTAAAGTATTATTCAGGTTAAAAGGGAGCTCTGAAAACATCAGCGTCATCCTTGAACTATGAAAACATTATCCGTGTTATCCTTGAACTCTGAAAACATTATCCACGTTATCCTAGCACCTTTAAAGTATTATTCAGGTTAAAAGGGAGCTCTGAAAACATCAGCGTCATCCTTGAACTATGAAAACATTATCCGTGTTATCCTTGAACTCTGAAAACATTATCCACGTTATCCTAGCACCTTTAAAATATTATTCAGGTTAAAAGGGAGCTCTGAAAACATTATCCGCGTTATCCTTGAACTCTGAAAACATTATCCACGTTATCCTAACACCCAAAAATTATTATACATATTAAAATGGAGCTCTGCAAACATTATCCGCGTTATCTTTGAACTCTGAAAACATTATCCACGTTATCCTACCACCCTAAAATTATTATACATATTAAAATGGAGCTCTGAAATCATTGTCCGCAGTATTCTTGAGCTCTGAAAACATTATCCACTTTATTTTAGCAACCTAAAATTATTACACATATTAAAAGGGAGTAATGTGAACATTATCCGCGTTATCCTTGAACTCTGAAAACATTATCCACGTTATCCTAGCAACCTAAAATTATTACACATATTAAAAGGGAGTAATGTGAACATTATCCTTGAACTCTGAAAACATTATCCACGTTATCCAACACCCCAGAAGTATTATCCAGGTTAAAATGGAGCTCTGGAAATATTATCCGCGTTATCTTTGAACTCTGAAAACATTATCCACGTTATCCTACCACCCTAAAATTATTATACATATTAAAATGGAGCTCTGAAAACATTGTCCGCGGTATCCTTGAGCTCTGAAAACATTATCCACTTTATTTTAGCAACCTAAAGGTAATATCCGGATTAAAATTAAGCTCCGAAAACTTTACCCGCCTTCTCTTGAACAATGAAAACATTGTCCATGTTATCCTAGCACCCTAAAAGCATTATCCAGGTTAAAATGGAACTCTGCAAGCATTATCCGTGTTATCCGTCACTCTGAAATTATTATCCACGTTATCCTAGCACCCTTAAAGAATGATTCAGGCTAAACACTCTAAAATCATTATTCAGCCTAAAATGGAGCTCTTTACCCTTGATCTCTGAAAACATTCTCCACATTATCCTTTAACTCCTAAAACGTTATCCATGTTATTTAGGTACCCTAAAGGTTTTATCCAGGTTAAAATGGATCTCCGAAAACATTATTCCCGTTATCCTTGAAGTCTAACAACATTATCAACGTTATCCTAGCACTCTAAACCGTATTATCCAGGTTGAAATGGAGCTATGAAAATATTATCCGCGTTATCTGTGAACTTTAAGAACATTATCTGCGTTATCTGTTAACTTTAAAAATATTATCCACGTTATCCTAGCACCATACGCGTATTATCTATGTTGAAATGGAGCTCTGAAAACATTATTCGCGTTATCCTTGATCTCTGAAAACACTATCCTAGCGCATTAGAATTACTATCCAGCTTATAATGGAGCTCTGTAAACATTATCCACGTTATCCTAGTACCTTAAAGCTATTTGCCATGTTAAAATGGAGCTCTGAAAACATTATCCGCATTATCCTTAAACTCTAAAAGCACTATCCGTGTAATCTTGGCATCCTAAAAGTAATATCCTGGTTGTAATGGAGCTCGGAAAACATTATCCGAGGTATCCTTGAACTCTGTAAACATTATCCATGTCATCTTAGCACCCTCACAATATTATTCAGCTTATAATGGAGCTTTGTAACATTATCCACATTATCCTAGCATCCTATAAGTATTAGCCATGTTAAAAAGGAGCTCTGAAAACATTATCCGCATTATCCTTAAACTCTAAAAGCATTACCCGCGTTATCCTGGCATCTTAAAAGTAATATTCTGGTTGTAATGGAGCTCGGAAAACATTATCCGATCTATCTTGAACTCTGAAAACGTTATCCATGTTATCCCAGCATCCTAATTAAAAATTATCCACATTATCCTAGCATTCTAAATGTATAATTGATAAAAACATTATTCTCTGAAAACTTTATACGCATTATCCTTTTTATCGACGTTATATGTAAGCTCTAAAAATACAGATACACCCTATTCAGATTCACTTATTTTATTATAAAAAAAAAAACATTATCCCCATTAACCTAGCGCATTGAATGCATTATCCACATTATATCGGACACACTGAATATATCTTCAAATAATTTTTGTTATTGACACAAAATGTTTCGTTATCCATCCCACTGTGCAAACAACACAAAATGATGCCACATCTCCTTAGAGATTTTTTATTAAAGATTTGTTTTTTTTTTTTTGGTTAATCGGAAAATTTCTAAGAATATAAACATGCTGGTAATTCTGACATTTAGCCAGCTTTCCCGCACTTCTCTTCATTTACCTAACTAACCTCTGTCATAGTTTCATTGTTGGCACTAGCTGATTATGATGATGCTGCTGCTCCATAACAATCTCTGTTAAGTTCGCCACATATTCTTAAAACTACAAATTCTACGTTTCATTTTTGATCTTTTTGGTGGTAAAAAGACCAGAACAACAACACCAACACAACTACCAAATGTTACAACTTGTGCTCGATCTCGTCTCGCTTTTTGCTTACCATAAGATATTTTTCCTGAAAATGTAACTATCTCAGCTGTCAAATCAATCTACATATTTATACAGTGTTGCACACTCATTGTTGATGTTTTGTTGCTGTTGTTGTTCTTGTGTCCATTGCCCGGCTGATGTCTGATTTTTGTTCAACTGTTTTTTTGGGGGGCTGTCCGTCCATATGTCGTCCTCTTTGTTTGTAATTTTATGTGATGGTTTGTCTTGTCTTGTTTATGTATCTGCGGACAGTATCTTTAGTTGTGGATTTTTTCTGTTTTTGTTGTCTTTTTGCCTGTCGTTTTAATAACAGCCTATGGTTGGTTTTGGTCGCTGTCGTTATATGAATGTTTGTCGCCAAAAAAATCACTTATCAGATGTCAAAGGAAGAACACACGCAAATACGCATATACATGCTTTCGAAAGATTGCGTTCACCGCAATTTCATTTTCTGTCCTCCAGATTTTCCATGTAATTCATATTGATTCATAATAATTATAAACAAATAAAAATCATATAAAAGAGGAGGAATTTTTCATTCCACAAGCTCAAGTAATGTCAATTTTTTTGTTTTAAAGAATAATGTAGCTTTGAAATATTACAAAAATCAAGTGGCAATTAAATGACCAACTGCTGCTTACCAGAAAAGACTCAACAACAATTGTAATGCATTCGTGATGACGTGAACACTGTAAGAACTGGGATAATGCATTCAGAAATTTTGGAGAATATCATGGTGTAATGTATTAAACCGAAGAAGGTCCTTCTTGCTCAGCATCTGTAGTCACTTACTTATGTTTTTATTTAAATATTCCCCCTAAAAGTATGCTCGTAAATTTATCTGTGTGTGAAAACGAGATCAATACTATCTATAGTTTTAATGAGCCCCCCCACAGGTTTAAAAGAAGAAATAACGGAAGTGGTTGAACAACTCACTATTTTTTTTTTAAATATGAATTTCTTGGATGACAAAAAATTTTATGGAAGTTATGATTTTTTTGGGGTATAAATAGTGTACTCAATTATAATGTTATATTCGTTATCTCAATGACCGACAGACTACCTGCTATTAAAAGTTCAATACGATCGGAGATTTTTTTCAAAACACATTTTCTTGAACAATTGTGATTTCTTAAATTTGTTAACAAGCTCGGATTTATAAAAATGTTTTCTTCAACAGTTGTCGATTTTTAAAAAATATTTTCTTCAACTATCGACAATTGTGGATTTTTTAAATTTTTTTAAAAATCCACGATTGTTGAGGATTTTTAAAAAATATTTTTTTTTATCAACTGTGGATTTTTTACAAATATTTTCTCCCATAAAAAATATTTTCTTAACAATCGTGGATTTTTAAACATATTTTCTTCAGCATTGTGGATTTTTTTAAAAATATTTTCTTCAACAATCGTGGATTTACAAAAACAAACTCAATATCATTCAGAAATCTGAATTTTTTTAAAAATATGTTCTTCAACAATCCTTGATTTTTTAAAAATATATTCATCAACAATCCTGGATTTCTTAAAAATATTTTCTTTGTGAATGTTTTCCAACAATCGTAGATTTTTTTAAACGTAATTTTAAAATCAAGCGTAAATTTCTTAAAAATATGTTCAACTATCGTGGAATTTTTAAAACAATTTGTTATATAATCGTAGATTTTTAAAAATTTTTCTTCAACAATCGTGAATTTTTTTAAAAATATTTTTTCAACTTGTAAATTATCGTGGGTTTTAAAAAAATAAAAAAAATAAAAATTTGTTTTTTACCAATCGTGGTTTTTTTAAAAATATTTTTCAACAATCGTGGATTTTTTTTTAAATATTATTTCAACAATCGTGGATTTTTTTAAAAATATTTTTCAACAATCGTTGAGTTTTTTAAAAATATTTGTTCAACAATCGTGGATTTTTTAAATATATTTTTTAACAATCGTGGATTTTTTAAAAATATTTTTTCAACAATCGTGGAGTTTTTTAAAAATATTTGTACAACAATCGTGGATTTTTTAAAAATATTTGTACAACAATCGTGGATTTTGTAAATATATTTTTTAACAATCGTGGATTTTTAAAAAATATTTTTTCAAAAATCGTGGATTTTTTAAATATATTTTTTAACAATCGTGGATTTTTTAAAAATATTTTTTCAACAATCGTGGAGTTTTTTAAAAATATTTGTACAACAATCGTGGATTTTTTAAAAATATTTTTTCAACAATCGTGGATTTTTTAAAAATATTTGTACAACAATCGTGGATTTTTTAAATATATTTTTTAACAATCGTGGATTTTTTAAAAATATTTTTTCAACAATCGTGGATTTTTTTAAAAATATTTTTTCAACAATCGTGGATTTTTTTAAAAATATTTTTTTTAACAATCGTGGATTTTTTAAAAATATTTTTTCAACAATCGTGGATTTTTTAAAAATATTTTTTTTCAACAATCGTGCATTTTTTTAAAAATATTTTTTCAACAATCGTGGATTTTTTTAAAAATATTTTTTCAACAATCGTGAATTTTTTTTAAAAAAATATTTTTTCAACAATCGTGGATTTGTTAAAAAATATTTTTTCAACAATCGTGGATTTTTTTAAAAATATTTTTTCAACAGTCGTGGATTTTTTTAAAAATATTTTTTCAACAATCGTGGATTTTTTCAAAAAAAAAAATATTTTTTCAACAATCGTGGATTTGTTAAAAAATATTTTTTCAACAATCGTGGATTTTTTTAAAAATATTTTTTCAACAGTCGTGGATTTTTTAAAAATATATTTTTCAACAATCGTGGATTTTTTAAAAATATATTTTTCAACAATCGTGGATTTTTTAAAAATATATTTTTCAACAATCGTGGATTTTTTAAAAATATATTTTTCAACAATCGTGGATTTTTTAAAAATATATTTTTCAACAATCGTGGATTTTTTAAAAATATATTTTTCAACAATCGTGGATTTTTTAAAAATATATTTTTCAACAATCGTGGATTTTTTAAAAATATTTTCTTCAACAATAGTGGATTAAAAAAAAAAAAAACAAAATTAAAATTTTTTAAAAAATGTGTCTTTCACCAATCGGGGATTTTTTAAAAATACATTTTCAACAATTTTGGATTTTTTAAAAATAAATTTTCAACAATTTTAATTTTTTTTAAAAAATATTTTCATCAACAATCGTGGATTTAAAAAAACATTTTCTTCGACAATCATAGATTTTTTAAAAACATTTTCTTCAACAATTGTGACTTCAACAATCCTGGATTAAAAAAAATTCTTCAACAATGGTGAATTTTTTAAAAATATTTTTTTCAAAAATCGTGGATTTTTTTAGATATATGTTTTTTAGCAATTGTGGATTTTTTAAAAAATATTTTCTTCAACTATCGTGGATTTTTTAAAAACATTTTTTCAACAACCGTCGATTTTTTAAACAGTCCTTTAATATTATTTATATTTTCTTCTTTTTAAACTTTGTTGTTCAAGAATCCTGGTTTTTTACAAATATTTTCTCCACCAAGCGTGGATTTTTGTACAAATATTTGATTCAACAATAGTGGATTTTTTACATTTTTTTAAATCGTTGATTTTTTATTTAAAACTGTCTTCTTCAGCCATCCTGGTTTTTTACAAATATTTTCTCCAACAATTATTGATTTTTTAAATATCTTTGTTAAAATATTTTTTTAGCAATTTTTTAAAATTATTTTTTCAACATTCTTTGATTTTTTTTTTAAATATTTTTTCAACAATCGTGGATTTTTTAAACATATATTTTCATAAATCGTGGAGTTTTTTTTTAAATAATTTCTGCAACAATTCTTCACCTTTTTTACATTAATTCCATTTAAAATGTTCCCCTAAAAGTATGCTTTTCAATTTATCGTTCTCAGACAACTACCTCAATACTAAAAAGAAAGTTCAAGTACAGATGGCGTTTAGCTTCTAGGAAGATTTCAGTTAAAATACATTTAAAATCTAAAACTATTATTTAAGATGGTTCTGACATCATTCGGGTTATTGTTGAAAACTAAGGATTCTATATTATATCTTTTATATTATAAAATAAATACATATTTGAATCTCTGATTTGCATTTAATAGATTTTCACGCATAAGTTCGTGGGTTCGAAATCCCGATAAGACACAAATACAACACCTTATAGCGGTGTTTAAAAATCTCAGTGAACTAAGTCAATTTTGGCAAGTTTGACTGAGGTATAATACCAAGTTCAATAAATAAAAATATTGTCCATTTTCATTCATTCCTTTTTAAAAATGTTCCCTAAAAGTATGCTCTTAACGTTCCCAGATAACTAAAAAGAAAGTTAAAGTACAGATGGCGTTTAGATTCTAGGAAAAGTTCGGTTAAAATACATTTAATGTGTAAGCTATTTTCTATCTCTAAATCTACTTATTTAAGATGGTTCCGACATAATTTGGGTTATTGTTGAAAATGATGGATTCTATATTATTTCTTTTATATTATAAAATTAATACTTATTTCAATCTCTAATTTACATTTAATTGATTTTCACGCATAAGTTCGTGGGCTCGAAATCCCGATAAGACACCAACACAACACCTTATAGCGGTGTTTAAAAATCTCAGTGAACTAAGTAAATTTTGGCAAGCTTGAGTGAGGTATAATATAAAGTCCAATACCCATTAGGTCAATTAATAAAAATATTGTCCAGTTTCTTCTGCAGATTACCTTTTTCCATATCAGATTGTCATTCTCTGTTCATATTTACAACACCAAAAAATTGTTCCAAACTAAATCTTATAACATGTCATAGATGAAACTCTCATAGAACAACAACAAGTACTACTATAACAACAAACATTTACAGATATCCTGTTGTTGTCTGATTATAGATGCCACTGCAAACTAATGTTGTCATGACTGACGATGGCATGTTCAAGAGAATCTAGTTTTTGTTGCAGTAGTATGTACTAGTTGCTGTTGTTGTTGTTGGTGTTGCCACCAAAGTTTTATCGGAATTATGTTTTCAAAACCATTAACATGCCATTAAATTGTAAATACACACCGTGTGTTCTGTGTGTGTATGAGTGTGTTTGTCTGTATGTCTGTCTATATTTATATCTTGTTCATAACGAAACTAACAAAGTCTATATTAAACATACATACATACAAATAAATGTATGTATATTCATTTATACCGGCATTATTATAAAATGCAATCTAAATTGTCATATGTGTAGGCCGTTGTTATAAATGACTTAATAATCTAAAATCAAATTGACCATTTTGCACTTGCTAACTGCTGCCTGCCACTACCACACTACTGGTGGTTGGTTGGCTGGCTGGCTGGCTGGTTGACTGGATAGAGGTGAGTGGTGCGGTCTGTGGCTTGGTGCTAATAGGAATTGCATTCGCACTCGCTTTCGCACTTACATTCAATGCGATTTCAACAGCTTACCAATAATAACATTCGAATCAGTTACACTCAGGCAACAATTATATGGTGTCGAACTTTCAATGGTTATGCGCACAATGGGTCATTAGAGAGAGAGAGAGAGGGAGAGAAAGGAACTTGCAAAAATTTTTGATATTAAATATAATATAGCTTTTTAATTTCAACGCAATTTGTGTCTCTTAGTTTAAATTATTATCTCAAGGAAACTCCCAACTAAGAAGACGATAATTGTAGCATACTTTCAGGCTCATATCAGTGATAAAAATCGATTACTCACTCTTTTAAAGTTTTTCTTCAAACTATTTTCTATATAACAATTATTAATTGTTATTATTATAATTTTTATTATTTATATTTTATATTATTATTATTATTTATATTTTATTATTATTATTATTATTATTATTATTATTATTATTATTATTATTATTATTATTATTATTATTATAATTATTATTATTGTTATTATTATAATTATAATTATTATTATTATTATTATTATAATTATTATTATTATTATTATAATTATTATTATTATTATTTTTATTATTATTATTATTATTATTATTATTATAATTATTATTATTATTATTATTATTATTTTTATTATTATTATTATTATTGTTATTATTATTATTATTATTATTATTATTATTATTATAACTTTTATTATTTATATTTTATTATTATTATTATTATTATAATTATTATTATTGTTATTATTATTATTATAATTATTATTATAATTATAATTATTATTATTATTATAATTATTATTATTATTATAATTATTATTATTATTATTATTATTATTATTATTATTATTATAATTATTATTATTATAATTATAATTATTATTATTATTTTTATTATTATTATTATTATTGTTATTATTATTATTATTATTATTATTATTATTATTATTATTATTATTATCATTATTATTATTATTATTATTATTATTATTATTATTATTATTATTATTATTATTATTATTATCCTAGAATTGTAATATTTTATTTTATTTCTATATATCTGCAGAAGTTTTAATAATTTATATTTATTTATTTTATATTTTTTTAGATCAACTCAATCCATTGTGCACAGATATCGTTTTGTAACTTTCAAGCACAGAATGGCAATAACGCTTAGCACCAAAAAAAAAAAAAACAAAAAGAAACGAGAAAGGTAAGCGAGCCGAACACACATGAAAACATTGATTTTCAGCCATATTGCGTTAAAGAAAATCGCTTATTATCATTCGTAGAGGCTTCTAACTAAAAGAAAAAAAAACCACAACAGCAACAAACAAAAATCCCAACAAAAACTATGGCAAAAACATGTTTTAAAAACGCATTTGCATATCAACACATGCAACAATAATATTCATTATTTTGTTGCATTTTTTGCACTCTCCCTCCGAAAATAAACTTTTACAAGCTCGAAAGACAAGAACAACAACAATTTCTTGATAATAATCCATGAGAATGTTTTTTTTAACCAAACGACAAAATAACCATCATAATTAAACTTATGTTGTGATGACGACTTTGTTTTTGCAGCATTTGCCTTCTACGTATTTGACATTGTTTGGGAAATTAATGTTAGAACTCTTAAACATGTCTAGAAGTCATAATGTCAATTGTCAATTTTGTCTTTACATTTTGTTTGCTTTTTTTGACATGCTATTCGTGATTGATGAGGATGTAGCTTTAAATTCTATTGCCACAAAATCAAAATCTAATTGAAAATCTAATTTTAGTTTAATTTTTGTAGGTAATCATGGTGGATAGAGCGCGTGTGGTCTTTGAAGTTGTGGGTTAAGGACAAGGTATAAGGACTTTAAATAGTATTTTGTTCAAGGACCATCTATGCCACAAGAATATTAAAAGTTACATCAGTTCCACAAGTGGAATTTTTTTAATAACCTTTTCAAGCAACAGATTTGAAAAATTTTAAAATGTTTTTTGTTTTTCAACAATTGTGGGTTTTTTAATGTATTTCTTTTGCAACAATAGTGAGTTTAATTTTTTTTTAAAACGTGGATTTTTTTTAATTTTTTTTTTCAAAATCTTGGATTTCTTAAAAATGATATTTTCAAAAACCGTGAATTTTTTAAAAATATTTTTTCCAAAATTTTGGCTGTCTAAAAAATACTTTTTTCAGAAATCGTGGATTTTTTAAAAATATTTTTTTTTTCAAAATTCGTGGATTTTTTAAAAATATTTTTTTTTTTCAAAATTCGTGGATTTTTTAAAAATATTTTTTTTTTCAAAATTCGTGGATTTTTAAAAAATATTTTTTTTTTTTCAAAATTCGTGGATTTTTATACCCTATACCACAATGTGGAAAAGGGTATTATAAGTTTGTTTTGGTAAAAATTCATGTAACACCGCGAAATATTCGTCGGAGACCCCCAATGTGGTATACCAATCTTCATATCTCGACGAGATAAAGCGATTTTGAGATGTGTGTCCGTCCGTCCGTCCGTCCGTCTGTCCATTATAAATTGTAAACACGCTCCAGGCCGTAATTATGGACCGATCGTCACGAAATTTTGTATGGAGGTCGGGTTCAGATCAGAATAGATCCCTATTCTTATTGGTGATGATCGTGAAATATTTAGCGGGTGAAATGGACCAAAAACATAATATTTATCCAATTTTCTAGCGGCTCTGTAGGTCTCAATAATATTGCGATCAACGCGTAATTTTAAAAAAAGGTAAGAGTATATCACAAAGGAGAAGCTTGCAATTTGAGATGGCGATCGGATAATATTTAGAGGGTTAAATGGACCAACACTTTTGTGTGAAAATTGTGAAAATTTTTAATATACAGCTTATATCTTAATTCCTGGAAGTGACATTCCGGACAAGTGAGATATACTTGAAAGTGGAACGCTTGACCTTTCAATTGATGCCAATTATGTTGGTGTGCGTGATCAGATAACAGAGTTAGAGCCTAATATATTCCGTTATTTGTTTGTAGTGTAATAATAAACTCGCTAGAAGTCGCAATTATATATTATTTTCACAACCATTGAAAAGAAGTTCCGTGGAGAGCGATTGTCCAGGGATAGTGGTATAGGGTATCCCATGGTCGGCTCCGTCCGACTATAGACTTTTCTTACTTGTTTAAAAATAATTTTTACAAAAATTGTGGATTTTTAAAAATAATTTTTACAAAAATTGTGGATTTTTAAAAATATTTTTTTTTAAATCAATGAGTTGTTAAATATATATTTTTTTTTCAAAAACCGTTGATTTTTTAAAATATGTTTTTCAAAATTCGTGGATTTTTAAAAAATATTTTTTTTTTCAAAATTCGTGGATTTTTAAAAAATATTTTTTTTTCAAAATTCGTGGATTTTTTAAAAATAATTTTTACAAAAATTGTGGATTTTTAAAAATATTTTTTTTTAAATCAATGAGTTGTTAAATATATATTTTTTTCAAAAACCGTTGATTTTTTAAAATTTATGTTTTTCAAAAATCTTGGGTTTTTTAAAAATATTTTTTTCAAAAATGCTAAATTTTTAAAAAATATTTTCCAAAAATCGTAGTTTTTTCAAAAATATTTTTTCAATAATCGTGTATTTTTTAAATATATTTTTCAACAATCGTGGATTTTTTAAAAATATTTTTCAACAATCGTGGATTTTTTATAAATATTTTTTTAAAAATCGTGGATTTTTTAAAAATATTTTTTTAACAACCGTGGATTTTTTAAGCATATTTTTTCAACAATCGTAGATTGTTTAAAAATATTTTTTCAACAAGCGTAGATTGTTTAAAAATACTTTTTCAACAAGCGTAGATTGTTTAAAAATATTTTTTCAACAACCGTGGATTTTTTAAACATATTTTTTAAAAATCGTAGATTGTTTAAAATATTTTTTTCAACAATCGTGGGTTTTTTAAAAATATTTTTTAACAATCGTGGATTTTTTAAACATATTTTTTCAACAACCGTAGATTGTTTAACAATATTTTTTTTTTCAAAAATCGTGGATTTTTTAAACATATTTTTTCAACAATCGTAGATTGTTTAACAATATTTTTTTCAAAAATCGTGGATTTTGTAAAAATATTTTTTTTTTTTCAAAATTAGTGGATTTTCTACAATTTTCTTTTTTTCAAATTCGTGTATTTTTAAAAATAATTTTTACAAAAATTGGGGATTTTTAAAAATATTTTTTTTGAAAAACCAACGATTTTTTAATAATATTTTTTTTCAAATATCAAGGATTGTTAATAATATTTATTAAAATTGTTTGGTTTTTTAATTGAGGATCTTTTAAAAATATTTTTTAACAATCGTGGATTTTTTAAAAAAATTTTCTGACGATCGTGGATTTAAAAAAAATTAACAATAGAGGATTTTTTAAAAATATTTTTTAACAATCGTGGACTTTTTGAATTTTTTTTTCAAAAATCGTGGATTTCTTAAAAATATATTTTTTCAAAAATCGTGGTTTTTTTAAAAATATTTTTTTCAAAAATCGTGGATTTTTTAAAAATATTTTTTTTTAAATCTTGGATTTTTTAAAAATTTTTGTAATCTTGGATTTTTTAAAAATATTTTTTTAAATCAATATTTTTTTCAAAAACCTTTGATTTTTTAAAGTATGTTTTTCAAAAATCGTGGATTTTTTAAAAATATATTTTTTTTCAAAAATCTTGGGTTTTTTAAAATATATGTGTTTTAAAAATCTTGGGTTTTTCAAAAATATTTTTTTCAAAAATGCTAAATTTTTTAAAAATATTTTCCAAAAATCGTAGATTTTTTATCGCGGATTTTTCAAAAATATTTTTTCAACAATCGTATATTTTTTAAATATATTTTTCAACAATCGTGTATTTTGTTAAAAATATTTTTCAACAATTTTGGTTATTTTAAAAATATTTCTATAACAACCGTGGATTTTTTTAAAAATATTTTTTTAACAATCCTGGATTTTTTAAAATTTTTTTTAACAATCGTGGATTTTTTTAACCTATTTTTTCAACAATCGTAGATTGTTTAAAAATATTTTTTTCAACAAGCGTAGATTGTTTAAAAATATTTTTTTCAACAACCGTGGATTTTTTAAACATATTTTTTTCAACAATCGTGGATTTTTTAAACATATTTTTTCAACAATCGTAGATTGTTTAACATTATTTTTTTAACAACTGTGGATTTTTTGGATGTAAAAAAAATATTCCTATTTCAAAAATCGTGGATTTTTGAATTGAATCAAAAATAGTGGATTTAAATTTTTTTTTCAAAAATCTTGGATTTTTCAAAATATTTTCTTTAAAAAATCTTGAATTTTTTTAAAATATTTTCTTCAAAAATCGTTGATTTTTAATTTTTTTATCGTGGATTTTTAAAAGTATTTTACTCCAAAAATCGTGAATTTTTTTAAAAGTATTTTTTACAAAAATCGTGTTTTTTTTAAGAATATTTTTTTTAAAAATCGTGGATTTCTTAAAAGTATTTTATTCCAAAAATCGTGAATTCTTTTAAATTATTTTTTACAAAAATCGTGGATTTTTTAAGAATATTTTTTCCAAAAATCGTGGATTTGTTAAAAAAGTTTTTCAAAAAATTGTGTATTTTTTAAAAACATTTTTTTCGTAGTAGTGGATTTTCTAAAAAAAATTTAACAATATTTTTTCAACAACCGTAGATTTTTTGGATGTAAAAAAAAATATTCCTATTTCAAAAATCCACGATGAATCAAAAATCGTGGATTTTTACATTTTTTTTTTTCAAAAATCTTGAAGTTTTTCAAAATATTTTCTTCAAAAATCTTGGATTTTTTTCAAAATATTTTCTTCAAAAATCGGGGATTTTTTATTTTTTTAATCGTGGATTTTTAAAAGTATTTTATTCCAAAAATCGTGAATTTTTTTAAAAGTATTTTATTTCAAAAATCGTGAATTTTTTTAAAAGTATTTTTTTTTTTAAAAATTTTTTCGTGGATTTTTAAGAATATTTTTTTCCAAAAATCGTGGATTTCTTAAAAGTATTTTATTCCAAAAATTGTGCATTTTTTTAAAAGTATTTTTTACAAAAATCGTGAATTTTTTCAAAAGTATTTTTTACGAAAATCGTGAATTTTTAATAATATGTTTTTACAAAAATTGTGGATTTTTTAAAAAAAAATTTCAAAAAATTGTGTTTTTTCTAAAAATAATTTAACAATATTTTTTTCAAGAACCGTGGATTTTTTGGATGTAAAAAATATTCCTATTTCAAAAATCGTGGATTTTTGAATTGAATCTAAATCGTGGATTTTAAAAATTTTTTTTTTTCAAAAATCTTGGATTTTTTCAAAATATTTTCTTCAAAAATCGTGGATTTTTTATTTTTTTAAATCGTGGATTTTTTTAAAATTATTTTATTCCAAAAATCGTGAATTTTTTTAAAATATTTTTTACAAAAATCGTGGATTTTTAAATTTTTTTTTTTTCAAAAATCGTAGGTTTTATACAATTATTATTTCCAAAAATCGTGAAGTTTTAAAAAGATTTCCAAAAATTGTGGATTTTTAAAAGAAGGTTTTATCAAAGATCGTTCGTTTTTAAAATTGAATTTTTTATAAACAATTTTTTCCAAAAAAAATTAAATATTTTTTAAGAACCCCAAACGTGAATTTGGATTTTCCAGGAACCCTAAACGAAGACCCTAACAAGATTGTTTTTTTAAATATTTGTCAAGGACCACATACGTGGTTTTTTTAAATATTTGACTTTTATAGAGGACCGAGTCCTTATAGAGGAGCTGAAGCGAGTCTTTATATACGAGCTGAAGGGAGTCTTTATAGACGAGATGAGGGGTGTATAGAAAAGCTAAAGGGGAGTCTTTATAGATGAGCTGAAGGGAGTTTTCAAAGACGAGCCAAAGAGAATTTTATAGGATAGAGTTTTATAGGGAATAATTCATATTAAAGCTTTCACAGAAATATTTGTAGTGAATGTAAATATTTGCTTTGTATTTTTAATTAACGCTTTTAAAACACTTTAAATCATGATTGCATTCTCTCCATTTTGCAATGATTTCAATTTGTGATTTTTTTGGGAAATTGTTTTTTTTTTTTTTTCAATTTAACCCAACCAAACTAATTTGCTCCCATTGCTCGCTGCTGGGTGAAGTCAAAAGGAATAGCTCTAAAAATAACCCGTAATACCTTTATCGCAAATCGATTTTTGTGTGTTTTTGTCTTTTTTTCTCTTTCCTCATCTCTTATTCTGGCAATTTTCAAGTGAAATGTAAACGAGTTCAAAAACTTAAGGTTTATTTTTTTCCAATGCTGTGACCAAAAAACAACATCGACTATAACCTAACCTATCGGAAATCTGTTGCAACAACAGCAACAACAATTCGAACCTAACAAACAAAACCTACAACAAACTACAAAGTTGAACATTTTCAAAAACAACATTGTAGCAACAACAACAGCAGCAACACGATGAGGAACAGCAGCAATGATGCAAAACAACAGGCCAAACATTGCCAACAACAACAACAAGGAACAAAAAAATGTTGTTGGGGTTTTAAATCAGTTTTGAACTATCGAAATTCTAGGAAATCTCTTAAGTCAAACTAAACTCTTTTTGATGTCTTAATTAAATTGAATGCAGAATCAACACCAAGCAACCAGCCTGGGCTGGCAAGAAAGTCATGAAGGCAACCAACCAGCCAGCCATCCAGAGTACTACCACAATGACTACTGGTGGCTGGCTTAACAGTATCACCGCACAGTAACAACAACTAGTCTTAGCAATCAGTTATTGAACAGTTCAACAAGTAACAACAACAACAACGATGCAATAGTGAATTGTAAGCCAATCGTTGGACCCAGCCAATATCATTGTTGCCAACACCACTACCAACAAACAACAACCACGATGTGCAACATCTTTTGCATCAACTGCAACTACCAATGGGCAGCTGGGGAGCAGCACTAGGCTACTGGTACTTGTTTTTATTGCATATCCAAACACAGTGCTGTGATTTCGATGATCAGAATGAGGAGCAGAAGGGAGTCTTTATAGACGATCCTCCAGACCGACAAGCGTGGATTTTTTAAGAATATTTTTTCAAGGACCCTCAGGTAAACACCGTGGATATTTTAAGAATATTTTTCGAGGGCCTCCAGACCACCAAGCGTGGATTTTTTAAGAATATTTTTTCAAGGACCCTTAGGTAAAAACCGTGGATATTTTAAGAATATTTTTTCAAGGAACCTCAGGTAAAAAAACGTGTATTTTTTAAGAATATTTTTTCACCCTCAGGTAAAAACCGTGAATTTTTTAAGAATATTTTTTCAAGGACTTCTGGACCAACAAGCGTGGATTTTTTAAGAATATTTTTTCAAGGACCTCCAGACCAACAAGCGTGGATTTTTTAAGAATATTTTTTCAAGTATAGTTAAAGCAACAAGAGAGGGTGAGCATAAACCACAATTTTGTGCTGTTGCTGCTAAATACTGTTGCTAGTAATGGTGTTTTTGTTGTTGTCCCAATGAACGATGATGATGTCGTCGATGGATGGCGGCGACAACAACAACAACTACTACTACACAGAAGTTACAAACGATGGGACATATGAGTTCAATATGTTGCAGTTGTTCTTTATAGATATTTTTCTTCATTCTGTTCTATGTGAACAATTGCTGATGACGATGATGGAAACGATGCGATGAGGCTGTTCCCCATTGGTCTGTTGCATGCCCAGAAACATGGTCATGTGTACACCCATACGCCACCATGCTTTACTCTACGAGATAAGTAAATTCAAGCTTTGTCTGTGATTCAGATTTCTTTTCTTTTTTTAATTTCTGGGAAAGCCGAATAGCCAAAGCAACAACACCAATTTTTAAGTGAAAAATAAAAAAAAATATATTTTTTCATAGAGGAAAAGATTTTGAAAATTGACAAAATTCTACTGACGAAAAATGAAAGGATTAAAATAAAAATTAGTTAAATTGAAATTCAAGATTGTGCTTTTTTGAAAAGATGCTTTTCGTTGGAAGACGGGAAAAATCGCCTTCAGATTACTGAGGACATTTTTCTATAGAAATAATTGTAGTCAGATGATAATTGGAAATTTTTGAGATTTTTTCTAATGCCATCCTAATATTACTGCTGGAATTTTTTCTATAGAAAAACCATCGCCAGATAAATAAGAATTTGTTCTATAGAGATTTAGGAGAACTATTTTATATAAAAAAATTATTGAGGAGTGGTTTTCTACAGAAAAACCTATCCACAGCATACTAAAGGATTTTTTCTTTAGCAAAAACCATACCCGAATTACTGACGACATTTTTTCTATAAGATACTGAGGATTTTTTCTATAGAAAAAAACATTTTTAGATTACTGAGGAAATTTTTTCTATAGAAAAACAAAACCATCCTTAGCTTACTGAGGATTTGTTTCTATAGAAAAAAACATCCTCAGATTACTGAGGAATGTTTTTCTATAGAAAAAAACATTTTTAGCTTACTGAGGATTTTTTCTATAGAAAAAAACATTTTTAGCTTACTGAGGAAATTTTTTTTGCACAAAAACAAAACCATCCTTAGCTTACTGAGGATTTGTTTCTATAGAAACAAACTTCCTCAGGTTACTGAGGAATGTTTTTCTATGGAAAAAAACCATCCTGAAGGAACTGCGGAAATTTTTTCTATAGAAAAACCCTCCTCAGCTTACAGAGGAATTTTTTCCGTAGAAAATCTATAGAAAAAACCATCCTTAGGGAACTGAGAATTTTTTCTATAGAAAAACCATCCTCAGGGAAATGAGAAAATGTTTTCTATAGAATAATCCATCCTCATGGAACTGAGGAAATTTTTTCAATAGAAAAAACCATCCTCATGGAACGGAGAAAATTTTTTCTATAGAAAAAAATCATCCTCAGGGAACTGAGAAATTTTTTTCTATGGAAAAAAACATCCTCAGGGAACTGAGGAAATTTTTTCTATAGAAAAAATCATCCTCAGGGAACTGAGAAATTTTTTTCTATGGAAAAAAACATCCTCAGGGAACTGAGGAAATTTTTTCTAAAGGAAAAACCATCGGTAGTTTACTGAGGAAATTTTTTCTATAGAAAAAACCATCCTCTGGGAACTGAGGAAATTTTTTCTATAGAAAAAACCATCCTCAGGGAACTGAGGAAACTTTTTCTATAGAAAAAAGCATCCTCAGGGAACTGAGGAAATTTTTTCTACAGAATAAACTATCCTCATGGAACTGAGGACATTTTTTCTATAGAAAAAACCATCCTCAGGGAACTGAGGAAATTTTTTCTATAGGAAAAACCATCCTCAGGGAACTGAGGAAATTTTTTCTATAGAAAAAACCATCCTTAGGGAACTGAGGAAATTTTTTCTATAGAAAAAACCATCCTCAGGGAACTGAGGAAATTTTTTCTATAGAAAAAACCATCCTCAGGGAACTGAGGAAATTTTTTCTATGGAAAAAAGCATCCTCAGGGAACTGAGGAAATTTTTCTATAAAAAAAACCATCCTCAGGGAACTGAGGAAATTTTTTCTATAGAAAAAACCATCCTCAGGGAACTTAGGAAATTTTTTCTAAAGAAAAAACCATCCTCAGGGAACTGAGGAAATTTTTTTCTATAGAAAAAACCATCCTCAGGGAACTGAGGAAATTTTTTTCTATAGAAAAAACCATCCTCAGGGAACTGAGGAAATTTTTTTCTATAGAAAAAACCATCCTCAGGGATCTGAGGAAATTTTTTTCTATAGAAAAAACCATCCTCAGGGATCTGAGGAAATTTTTTTCTATAGAAAAAACCATCCTCAGGGATCTGAGGAAATTTTTTTCTATAGAAAAAACCATCCTCAGGGATCTGAGGAAATTTTTTTCTATAGAAAAAACCATCCTCAGGGAACCGAGGACATTTTTTCTATATAAAAAACCATCCTCAGGGAACTGAGGAAATTTTTTCTATAGAAAAAACCATCCTCAGGGAACTGAGGAAATTTTTTCTATAGAAAAAACCATCCTCAGGGAACTGAGGAAATTTTTTCTATAGAAAAAACCATCCTCAGGGAACTGAGGAAATTTTTTCTATAGAAAAAACCATCCTCAGGGAACTGAGGAAATTTTTTCTATAGAAAAAACCATCCTCAGGGAACTGAGAAAATTTTTTCTATCGAAAATAACCATTCTTACCCTGCTGAGGATTTTTTTCTATAGAAAAAACTATCCTCTGGGAAGTGATGAAATTTTTTCTATAGAATAAACCAGCCTCACGGAACTGAGGAAATTTTTTCTATAGAAAAAAAACCATCCTTAGGGAACTGAGGAATTCTTTTCTATAGGAAAAACGAGGGAAAAGCCATCCTCAGGGACCTGAAGAAATTTTTTATAGAAAAAAAACACCCACGGACTACTGAAGTGTTTTTTATAGCTAAAAACATACTTAAATTTCTGAGGAAAAGCACCATCCTCAGATATATGGAAAGGAAAATGACTTTATACTTACAAAGGTTAAAAATCGACATCATTATTAGGAATAGTCTGTCTACTCACCTAAAAATACATATGAAAAAAATAAATTGTTAATACAATTTCAAAGAATTTAACAATTAAATAATTTAAAAATTAATTATATGAAATAATTTTTTGAGTGCCATTTGGGACTCTATTTTTCTTTTTAACATAATTTCAAGGCCCTGATAATAAAAAACCACAGCCTTCTCCCCATGACACCCCAATAATTAGTGCCATCAAACCACTTCCAACAAACCCTCTACACATTACAAAAAGTACTCAAATTAAACACCTTTATGCCAATTTAACAACGATTAATGATTGTCAATGAAGAAGAACGACGACAAGCCTCTTTTTACAGAAGGTCCCACCACATTTAATAAAAAAAAAAATTATAACCCTTGAGCAAGTGTTTTCTGGCTGGTTGTCAGACTGCAAAATGGGTTGGTGTCGGTAATTATGAGCTGTGAACAGCATCACTTCTTGGGACATGGGAAATGAACTAAACAAAAAACCAACAACAACAACAACCCAAAACATAATCACAACAAAGCAAGGAGTAGAACAAAAGCGCAGACCTTTCTTCTTCTTTAAAGGAGTTATGGTGAGATGCGCTTTTTTTGTGTTATGGTACAATAAGCAGCGGCACTTTACCATTCCCACAAAATAAAAAAACAGGATGGGTTTTGTGAGTGTTCTTTTTAAAATTGCTAACAAGACGCACGTTCCACAAATGTAAGAAAGGAGGACAACGAAGCTGTTACTGACGACCACATGAAGCTTGCTCGGCATGTTGAAAACACTAATAAAACATTTTACTGAACAAGGAAGGTTAAGAGAGAAGCCGATTCAGCAAGCAATGAACAAGAAGCACACAATAGCCCGGCATTATATACCATTTAAAACGCGCGGGACCGACATCACCAAAATGGACGCACCACCGACTATTTGGGGGACAGACAGACATCATGCCTAAAAGGTTAACATTTATGTTTTTTTTGCTGATATTTGGGTGTGTATTTTATGTGTGTAGTTGTCGGTCAGTCGGTCTGTTCAGTAAAACACATCATTACGTACCAATTAGCAGGCTATGAAAGCCATAACAACAACAATAAACACACTAAATGTTTCAAGTTTTTTCTTCAGTATATGCCGGCCGACACACAATTGGGTGATTTAAAGCAACGAAACGCTTTCTTGGTGGCCCAATAACCATGACAAACATACGAGGCCACCTAGAATTGGGTTTGAATGACAATGAAAGGAGGAAGTACGGAGAAGGAGTAAGACATCATGACAAAACAGATATTAGGAAGGGGTAAAATACTGGGGGAATTGTTTCCATAGAAAAAAGTGTCTTTAGATTACTGAAAATTTTTTTCAGATTACTGAAGAAATTTTATCTATAGAAAAAAATGTCTTCAGATTACTGAAGAAATTTTTTCTATAGAAAAAAATGTCTTCAGATTACTGAAGAAATTTTTTTCTATAGAAAAAAGTGTCTTTATAGTACTAAAGAAATTTTTTCTATAGAAAAAAGTGTCTTAAGATTACTGAAGAAATTTTTTTCTATAGAAAAAAGTGTCTTAAGATTACTGAAGAAATTTTTTCTATAGAAAAAAGTGTCTTAAGATTACTGAAGAAATTTTTTCTATAGAAAAAAGTGTCTTCAGATTACTGAAGAAATTTTTTCTATAGAAAAAAGCGTCTGCAGATTACTGATGAAATTTTTTCTATAGAAAAAAGCGTCTTCAGATTACTGAAGAAATTTTTTCTATAGAAAAAATGTCTTCAGATTACTGGAGAAATTTTTTCTATAGAAAAAAAGTGTCTTCATATTACTAAAGAAATTTTTTCTATAGAAAAAAGTGTCTTCATATTACTAAAGAAATTTTTTCTATAGAAAAAAGTGTCTTAAGATTACTGAAGAAATTTTTTCTATAGAAAAAAGTGTCTTCAGATTACTGAAGAAATTTTTTCTATAGAAAAAAGTGTCTTCAGATTACTGAAGAAATTTTTTTCTATAGAAAAAAGCGTCTTCAGATTACTGAAGACATTTTTTCTTTAGAAAAAAGAAAAAACCATCCTCAGGGACCTGAGGAAATTTTTTCTATAGAAAAAACCATCCTCAGGGACCTGAGGAAATTTTTTCTATAGAAAAAACCATCCTCAGGGACCTGAGGAAATTTTTTCTATAGAAAAAACCATCCTCAGGGACATGAGGAAATTTTTTCTATAGAAAAAACCATCCTCAGGGACCTGAGGAAATTTTTTCTATAGAAAAAACTATCCTCAGGGACCTGAGGAAATTTTTTCTATAGAAAAAACCATCCTCAGGGACCTGAGGAAATTTTTTCTATAGAAAAAACCATCCTCAGGGACCTGAGGAAATTTTTTCTATAGAAAAAACCATCCTCAGGGACCTGAGGAAATTTTTTCTATAGAAAAAACCATCCTCAGGGACCTGAGGAAATTTTTTCTATAGAAAAAACCATCCTCAGGGACCTGAGGAAATTTTTTCTATAGAAAAAACCATCCTCAGGGACCTGAGGAAATTTTTTCTATAGAAAAAACCATCCTCAGGGACCTGAGGAAATTTTTTCTATAGAAAAAACCATCCTCAGGGACCTGAGGAAATTTTTTCTATAGAAAAAACCATCCTCAGGGACCTGAGGAAATTTTTTCTATAGAAAAAACCATCCTCAGGGACCTGAGGAAATTTTTTCTATAGAAAAAACCATCCTCAGGGACCTGAGGAAATTTTTTCTATAGAAAAAACCATCCTCAGGGACCTGAGGAAATTTTTTCTATAGAAAAAACCATCCTCAGGGACCTGAGGAAATTTTTTCTATAGAAAAAACCATCCTCAGGGACCTGAGGAAATTTTTTCTATAGAAAAAACCATCCTCAGGGACCTGAGGAAATTTTTTCTATAGAAAAAACCATCCTCAGGGACCTGAGGAAATTTTTTCTATAGAAAAAACCATCCTCAGGGACCTGAGGAAATTTTTTCTATAGAAAAAACCATCCTCAGGGACCTGAGGACATTTTTTCTATAGAAAAACCATCCTCAGGGACCAGAGGAAATTTTTTCTATAGAAAAAACCATCCTCAGGGACCTGAGGAAATTTTTTATATAGAGAAAACCATCCTCAGGGACCTGAGGAAATTTTTTCTATAGAGAAAACCATTCTCAGGGATCTGTGGAAATGTTTTTCTATAGAAAAAACATTCTCAGGGAGCTGAGGAAATTTTTTCTATAGAAAAAATATCCTCAAGGAACTGAGGAAATTCTTTTCTATTGAAAAAACATTCTCAGAGAACTGTGGGCATTTTCTATAGAGAAAAACCAAACTCAGGGAACTGAGGAAAAAAAAACAACCTTAACATCCAAAGTACGGCTACAAAACTTTGATTTTTACATTTAGCGTGGATTTTTTAAAGATGTTTAGGAACATCTAACATAGATCTTTTTAGGTAATTTAGGAGAACTTTTTTAACGACCACAATACTGAAATTGTTGAAACTACTTTTACAGACTTTTGGACCACTGAAAGCGCCATCTAAACGTGAAGTCTTTATAACGATTTTTTGGGTCATTCAAAGCGCCATCTAATCGTGAATTGTTTTTAAGAATTTTTGGAGCGTTCAAAGATTACTCTTAATGTATATTTTTCCAAATATTATGGAGAATTTAAATCAGTTTCGAAAAGTCCAGTTTCTAAGCAGCATTCATATTGTCCTCAAAATGTAGATTTTTTAAAGAAATTCTTGAAGTATTCAAATCGCCTTCTAAACGTGGAATTTTATAGATTCGCATTTAAAGCGCCATCTAGACATGGCATAAGAAAAATTTGAATAGCAAATGTTGCCAACGGAGCATTCAAAGCGCCTCCTAAACGTTGTTTGTGAAAGATTTGTGGATCCTTCCAGTCACCCTCTAAACGAGTATTTAAAATCACCTCTTAAACTTGGATTTTTTCCTCTAAAAGCGAATTTTTTAATGACTTTTTTTTAAATATTTCGGTGCATTAATGTCACCTTCTTAATTATATTAACTTTTTTGGGACATTCATATCACCCTCTAAACGTAGATTTTAAATTTTTAAGCATTTAAAGCGCCCTATAGACGAGGAATTTTTGAAGAATTTTTGGGTAATTTTATACGAGGATTTTTTAAGTTTTTTTGTTTGAGCATTTAAGGCTTACTGTAGGACGTGGAATTTTTTAAAGATGTTTAAGATTATCCGAAGCGGTCTCTGAGCTTTTATTAATATTTTAAGAATCAGCAGAAGGAACATAACTTGGATTTTTTTCAAAATTGTTAGGAAGTGTCCTAAGCTGTTACATGACCTGGATTTTTTTAAGATTTTAAAAAGCAGCCAAAAACCTAATCCCCCTTGAATTTTTTAAAGATTTTTCAGTGCTCTCTTAACGCGGACTTTTAAACGATTTGTAGGAGAATCCAAAGCCTTTTCTAAACGTTGATTTTTCATGATTTTTTAGGAGTTCAAATTGCCCTCTAAACGTCGATTTTTTAAATATATATTCGGATCTTTCCAAGCGCCATCTAAACTTAAATTTTTCAAAGAATTTTTTGATTTTTCCAAGGACCACCTAAACGTTAATTTTTAACAATTGGATACTTTAATGTTTTTTTATACCCTCAGCCTTTAGGCTACGGAGGGTATATACACTTTGATACGATGAAAATGTGCCTCATCGAAATAATGGTTTTAGACCCCAAGTATGTTTGGACGAAATGTGTTTCAGACAATTTGGAGTCGATCTAGCCATGTCCGTCCGTCTGTCTGTCGGTCTGTCTGTCTGTCCTGCTGGCTGGAGCGCACGATAACTCTCGAACGGATGAACCGATTCGGTTAAAATTTTAGATTTTGTAATATTTTGACCAAACTTAGTTTAAGTTCGAAGATGAGCTACATCGGTCCACCCCTTCCGGTACCTCCCCCACAAAAGTTCGAAAATGTTCGAAAAGTTTGTGCGCACGATGACTCTTGAAGGGAGTGACCGATTTGGTCCATACTTTGTATAGCGTAAACTTTCTACCAGAGTAATATGAGGTTCCAATATGGTCTCAATAGGTCCACTCCTTCGGGTACCTCCCACACAAAATTTCGGAAAAGTTCTGTTTAGGGCCATCTCTCGAATCGCTTTGATTTTTGTTTTAGCAACTTGTATTCACTGCCCTCCATACGACGGTACAAGTTTTATCAGGGGCAAGTCCATACTTCCTGAGAAAATAGCATGAAACTTGCAAAAAAAAAAACCCTATGACACCGTGTGAGGTGGTTGGAGCGAAAGATAACTCTCGAACGGATCTGCCGATTCGGTCCAAAATTTGGTCTTAGTAATATTTTGTCCAAACATAGTTTATGTTCGAAGATAAGCCATATCGGTCCACTCCTTCAGGTACCTCCCCCACAAAATTTCAAAAATGTTCGGAAAAATTGTTCGTACGGTAACTTTTGAAGGGAGTGGCCGAATTGGTCCATTCCTTACACATCCTAATATATCTACCAGATATAAATCAGGTTCGAATATGGACTATATTTGTCCACTCTATCCGGTACCTCCCACACAAAATTTCGGATAAGTTCACTTTAAGACCCGTTATCGAATCACTTCGATTTTTGTTGAAGCAACTTGCATTCGCGGCCTCAACTACAATGGTAAAAGTTTTTTTAGGGGCAAGTCCATACAAACAGAGCAAACAGCCCGAAGAGTGTAAAAACCCCCTATGGCACCATATGTTGTGGCTGGACATCCACTTCCATAACGGTCAATGTCGATCCATTCCTTTTAGATCCTTAATCCTAATCAACATTTTTGTCGTTTCATACGCCCAAAATTTTTAAAACCCCCTAAATACATACGTTTTTTGGGAAAAAATTGTTTTAATATACACATGCTGAGGGTATATCTCTGTCGGCGAAGCCGACTGATACTTTTTTACTTGTTTTTCAATATTTTTACAATTATTGGACAATTCAAATCGCCTTCTAAACGTGGATTCTTTAGAGATTTTTTGTAACATTTAAAACATTTTGGAACTTAAACTTTCCTATAAAAGTCGGACTTTCGAGGCATTGGAATCATTACGTTAAGGTTGACCGTTCAAAGAGTCATCTGAATGTGGATTTTTTAAAGATTTTTAGGGCATTCAAACCGCCCCAACTCTTTGGATTTCTATAAAGATTTTTTGAAGCAATCAAACCGTTCTCTAAACTCAAATGTCCTCTAAACGTGAATTTTTTAAAGATTTTTTCGGCGCATTCCAATGTCCTCTAAACGTGGATTTTTTAAAGATTTCTTTTGGATCATTAAAATGCCCTCTAAACGTGATTTTTTTAAAGATTTTTACGGAGCACTCCAATGCCCTCTAAACGTGAATTTTCTAAAGGGGTTTTTCTGAGCACTGAAATGCCCTCTGAGCGTGGATTTTTTAAATGTTTTTTTCTGAGCACTCAAATGCCCTCTAAACGTGGATTTTAAAGGTTTTTTCTGAGCACTCAAATGCCCTCTAAACGTGGATTTTTAAAGGGTTTTTTTCTGGGCACATAAATGCCCTCTAAACGTGGATTTTTAAAGATTTTTTCTGAGTACTCAAATGCCATCTAAACGTGGATTTTTAAAGGTTTTTTTTTTTGGGCACATAAATGCCCTCTAAACATGGATTTTTAAAGATTTTTTCTGAGTACTCAAATGCCCTCTAAACGTGGATTTTTTAAGGTTTTTTTCTGAGCACTCAAAAGGCCTCTAAACGTGGATTTTTAAAAGATTTTTTTCGGACCATTGAAATGCCCTCTAAACGTGGATTTTTAAAAGATTTCTTTCGGACCATTGAAATGCCCTCTAAACGTGGATTTTTAAAAGATTTCTTTCGGACCATTGAAATGCCCTCTAAACGTGGATTTTTAAAAGATTTCTTTCGGACCATTGAAATGCCCTCTAAACGTGGATTTTTAAAAGATTTCTTTCGGACCATTGAAATGCCCTCTAAACGTGTATTTTTGCCTAAATGTGGATATTTAAAAAAAAACATACTGGATATGGAAATGCCCTATAAACGTGGCTTTTTAAAGTCTTTTTCAGAAGATTGTTTAAAGACTTTTTCGGAGCATTTTTTATATAATTTTTTAGATCATTCAACTGCCGCATTTCAATGCCCTCATCATTATCATCATTCATTATCATCAATCATTAAAAAGATTTCTTTATGATCATTAAAATGCCCTCTAAACGTGGATTTTTTAAAGATTTCTTTTGGATCATTAAAATGCCCTCTAAAAGCGGATTTTTAAAGATTTTTACTTAGCACTCAAGTGCCCTTTCAACTTCGATTTTTTAAAGATTTTTACTGAGCACTCAAATGGCCTCTAAACGTGGATTTTTAAAGGGTTTTTTCTGAACACTGAAATGCCCTCTAAACGTGGATTTTTGAAAGATTTCTTTCGGAGCATTCAAATGCCGCCCAAATGTGGATATTTAAAAAAAAAAAATACTGGATATTCAAATGTCCTATAAACGTGGATTTTTAAAGACTTTTTCAGAATATTTTTTAAAGACTTTTTCGGAGCATTTTTTATATAATTTTTTAGATCATTCAAATGCCATATAAACGTGGATTTTTTAAAGACTTTTTCAGAAGATTTTTTTAAAGACTTTTTTGGAGCATTCAAATGGCCGCTAAACGTGGATTTTTTAAAGACTTTTTCGGAGGATTTTTTAAAGACTTTTTCGGAGTGATTTTTTAAAGATTTTTTTCGGAGCAATCAATGCCCACTAAACGTGGAATTTTAACGACTTTTTCGGAGGATTTTTTAAAGACTTTTTCGGAGTGATTTTTTAAAGATTTTTTCGGACTAATCAGTGACCACTAATCGTGGATTTTTAAAGACTTTTTCAGAGGATTTTTTAAAGACTTTTTCGGAGTGATTTTTTAAAGATTTTTTTCGGAGCAATCAATACCTGCTAAACGTGGATTTTTAAAGACTTTTTCGGAGGATTTTTTAAAGACTTTTTCGGAGTGATTTTTTAAAGATTTTTTCGGAGCAATCAATGCCCGCTAAACGTGGATTTTTAAAGACTTTTTCGGAGGATTTTTAAAGACTTTTTCGGAGCGATTTTTTAAAGATTTTTTTCGGAGCAATCAATACCTGCTAAACGTGGATTTTTTAAAGACTTTTTCGGAGGATTTTTAAAGACTTTTTCGGAGTGATTTTTTAAAGATTTTTTTAAGAGGAATCAATGCCCGCTAAAAGTGGATTTTTTAAAGACTTTTTCCGAACATTAAAATGCCCTCAAAAAAAAAAAAAACGTGGATTTTTTAAAGAAGTTTTCCGAGCATTCAAATGTGGTAGAAAAACGTGGATTTTTTTAAAGCTGTTTATAAGCAGGCAGAGCAGCCACAAAGCTTTGATTTTTTTAAATATTTGTAGGGGCAGTCGTAGCGGTCAATAAGCTTGGACTTTTTAAAAGGCAGCCGTTGCGGTTGCGGCATGAATACGTGGATTTTTTTTTGGAAACAGCAATAGCTGTCAGTCATAGTTTTAAGAGTAGTGGTAGAGTAAAGGGCCCAAAGGGGCCTCCAAGTACAGTGTTTAACGCGTACTCTTGGCGGAGATTTTTAAAGACTTACACAAGCATTCAAAGCGTCTCTTTAATTGATTTTTTTAGAATTTTGTGAGCATCAAAAGCGACTGGACTTGGGTTTTTCAAAAAATTTTTAGCAGTATTTTGTTTTTAATTTAACGGGAGCAACCAACTTCGATTTAAAAAAAATCTAGGATTTGGATTTCACAGCTGCTACGAAAAGGTTTATTCTTTCAAAGTGGTTAAGAGCTTCCAATATGCTCTCTAAATTTTAATTATTTAATAATTTTAGGAGCATAGAATAGAATACGCGTTCAGCAGCGGTTTCCTGTAGAACGGATGATTTGATAAGCGGTCTCCTCTAGAACAGAAAGCGTGTTAAGTTGTCTCCTGTGGAACAGATGGCACGTCAAGTAGCCTACTATAGGATATAAGATCCGTTAAGTCGTCTCCTGTAGAGTAGAGGGCGCGATAAGACGTCTCCTATAGAATAGACGATGTCTTAGTACTAAAGTCGCCTTAAACGGTCTCCCTTAAAATGACGCCTTAAGCGGTCCCGTATAGAACAGAAGATGCCTTAACCGACCACTTCAACAAGAATTTTTTAAAACCATCTAAAACGCTCCCTATTTGTTAAGTTTTGTAAGATTTTCACTCAGAGCGCCCTCTTTATGTGATTTTTGTGAAATTAAGAAATTCGAAGTGGACACTAATTGTGAAAAAGTATCTGTCTGCCCTTTTCCAAAACTGTCCAAACTCTACCCCATTTACTGACCGATATTACGAATGTCTACCACTCACACACAGGCTAATAATTTTTGCTTGCAATTCTTTCTCAAGCGATTTGCAATGGAATTGGTGAGTTAACGCCTCAAAATGTGAATTTTTTTCAGTTGGCGCCTAAATATGTTTTGGCGGTATGTTGCACTGTTCTTTTTTTATTCTGTTGCTGAACATTTGTTTTTAGCAGGGATCATAAGCACCGAAACTGAGGGTAAAGAGACGATGTTAACAACACTCCCAATAAAGCTGATGAAATCCTACAGAATTCAAAAAAAAAAAAACATGGACATATTAAAAGGTTTTTTCAATTCTTTGGTAGTTCTGACACAGGTATGTGTGTTTATGCTCGCGCCCAAACCAAATTTGGGAGATTCTCCTGTTTTTTCCCCTTTCATCCTTCCTTTCAATTCGATTTGAAAAAAAGTGTGAAAATAAGATTCATCGAAAATTTTGAAGGCAAGAAGAGAAGAAGCGACCAAAAAGGAGAAGTATGTAGAATGCATGTAATACCATTTGTTGTTCTTGTTGTTGCTGTCATCGTCTATATCGCATCATTTGGTGTTGATGATGTGAAATAAAACATGCCTGCTGCTGTACGTTTGGCGAGTTGTGGCTTGCCTTAGTCATTCTCCAGACCTTGAGAATGATTTTCATTGTCATGTTGCCCCATCGCAGCCGATTTGTTGTTGGAACATCATGTTTTGAGTGTTGTTGTTGTTGGTGCAACAAGCTAAAATGTTAAGTGATTTTTATGCAAAAATTGTGGGTTGTCATCGTCGCCGATGTTGAGGAGCCGATGATGTTGATGTTTTAATGAAGCATTAACCAATTTGAGTTGTTGACGACGAGGACGACGATGGCAATGACGATGGCTCACGTTGTCTCCTGGTAAAGTTTTGTTCAGTTTTAAGGTTTTTTTTGTGTTCGCCTTCCTTGTTTGTTCTACAAAACTGCAGCGCAGTATGCCGGTGTTGATGAGTCTGACACGTTACTAATGATTTGTTTGTCAGATTATTTGCTTCATTGATTTTTCCTTCTTCCTCGGGTCTCCTGTTTCCTCAAAATTTGTGTTGATGATGTGCTACAATTTAGAGACTTGTGGAATTACGGAACATGCCGTTGGATATTGAAAGAACATTAAATTAAATAACTAAATCATTACTCGTGCATCAATTAGAGTTGTTGTTAACCTCCTTCATATGGGGATAACTTCATTTGGTACCCAAGTTAAGGGGAAAAGAAGGGGAAAATACTCATTGCGATTTAATTATTTTATAAAATGTAACGGATTTCTTGATATTGAGCATTCTCCTTGCCTCAAAGAACACAATATGAAGGAGCTTTGTGTGGCTACTTTACAGGTCCTTGTATTTGATTACACAAGCTTCGCTCATGCCAGAGAAAGTAATGGTTGACATTATTAATGGAACTCGTTATTTTCCGATTTAAAATCTCAATACTTCGATTAAACTCAGCTACTTCAAAAATAAGTACTGAAACTTTGACGAATCCTCTCTTTACATCATCAACATCAAGTGATAAAATATTAACGCCATCTACTGGGAGAAATTATAATATTAAACGTATCAAAGACATTCACCATTGGACAACAAGGTGAAATAATTAATGCCACAATAAATAGACTTCACATTTTAGAAGGCCTATTTTTTATTTAGAAGCTAACACTCCTCATTTCCCCCCAAATTTTCAAAACTATTCTTAATATTATTGTTCCCTTAGTACAATCATTTTTTTTCGATTCATTCTTGATTGAAATCAATTTAAAGTAATCAACTGCTAACACACAAAACAGACAGCAAACGAATTGGTTGTTTGCAACAATTGCAATTGTTGTCGTTGCTGTTGTTGATCGTTTCAAAAATTAAACAGCAACAACAACAGCAATAAACATCAACAAACAACAATTTTTGTTTAATGTGAATAAGCAAAGATACTAAATACAACAACCACAACAATTGAAGTGGAAACAAAAGGCTAAGTAACAACTTGAAGGTAACAGCCTGGCAGGCTGGCCACCATCAGCCAGTCGCCACTAACTGAGCCACCACTACTGATCATCGCGCATTCACCGCGTTCCCGTTTTTTTCTGCTGATTTTTTGTGTTACTCATTCCAACAATGCAGTGTGTTAAACAGCACGCATTTATGGCGATTATCTCCTCGACGAGTGTTATAGACGTGGCATCATTGCATTGCCAAAAGAGCAACAACAACAATTGTAATAATAACAACTGCTAAAAATGCAGCTGTTGTTTTTGTTATTGTGTTCAGCAAGAGAAAAAATAGCGATTTTTTAAAGGGGTCGTCTCGTTGCTTACTTAGGTGAGGTGGGAAATGAAAGGGATAAATGACAGTGGTTTAGGTTTTTTGTTCCATGATAATTTTATCCACAAGAGGATATATGTTCACAAAGAGAATATTTTTATTCATAATTTTGTTAACAATTTATCCACAAACGAGGATAATTTATCCATAATCTTAAAACTAAAATTATCCACAAACGTGGATAATTTTACCCAGAAAGAGGATTAATTTACCCATAATTTTATCCACAAACGTGGATAATTTTATCCACAAACGTGGACAATTTTACCCATAAAGAGGATAAATTTATCCATAATTTTATCCACAAACGTGCATAATTTTATTCATAATTTTATCCACAAACGTGGATAATTTTTTCCATATTTTATCCACAAACGTGGATAATTTTTTTCATAATTTTTGCACAAACGTGGAAAATTTTATCCACAAACGTGGATAATTGTATCCTGAATAATTTTATCCAAAAATGTGGGTAATTATAGCCTGGATAGTTTTATCCACAAACGTGGATAATTTTATCCTTAATTTTATCCACAAACGTGGATAATTTTATCAACAAACGTGGATAATTTTATTCATAATTTTATCCACAAACGTGGATAATTTTATTCATAATTTTATCCACAAACGTGGATAATTTTATTCATAATTTTATCCATAAACGTGGATAATTTTATTCATAATTTTATCCACAAACGTGGATAATTTTATTCATAATTTTATCCACAAATGTGGATAATTTTATACATAATTTTATCCACAAACGTGGATAATTTTATTCATAATTTTATCCATAAACGTGGATAATTTTATTCATAATTTTATCCACAAACGTGGATAGTTTTATTCATAATTTTATCCACAAACGTGGATAATTTTATACACAATTTTATCCACAAACGTGGATAATTTTATACATATTTTTATCCACAAACGTGGACAATTTTATTCATAATTTTATCCACAAACGTGGATAATTTTATTCATAATTTTATCCACAAACATGGATAATTTTATTCACAAACGTGGATCATTTTATTCATAATTTTATCCGCAAACGTGGATAATTTTATTCATAATTTTATCCACAAACGTGGATAATTTTATTCATAATTTTATCCACAAACGTGGATAATTTTAATCATAATTTTATCCACAAACGTGGATAATTTTATCCATAATTTTATCCACAAACGTGGATAATTTTATCAATAATTTTATCCACAAACGTGGATAATTTTATCAATAATTTTATCCACAAACGTGGATAATTTTATTAATAATTTTATCCACAAACGTGGATAATGTTATCTATAACTTTATCCACAAACGTGGATAATTTTATCCATAATATTATCCACAAACGTGGAACTTTTATCCTTAATTTTATCCAGAAGCGTGGATAATTTTATCCTTAATATAATCCACAAACGTGGATAATTTTATCCATAGACGTGGATAATTCTATCCTTCATTTTATCCACAAACGTGGATAATTTTATCCTCGATAATTTTATCCACAAACGTGGATAATTTTATCCTCGATAATTTTATCCACAAACGTGGAAAATTTTATCCTGGATAATTTTATCCACAAACGTGGATAATTTTATCCTCGATAATTTTATCCACAAACGTGGATAATTTTACCCTCGATAATTTTATCCACAAACGTGGATAATTTTATCCTCGATAATTTTATCCACAAACGTGGATAATTTTATCCTCGATAATTTTATCCACAAACGCGGATAATTTTATCCTCGATAATTTTATCCACAAACGCGGATAATTTTATCCACAAACGTGGAGAATTTTATCCATAATGGATAAACGTGGATAATTGTATCCTTAATTTTATCCACAAACGTAGATAATTTTATCCACAAACGTGGATAATTTTATCTATAATGGATAAACGTGGACAATTTTATCCATTATTTTATCCACAAACGTAGACAATTGTATCCATTATTTTATCCACAAACGTGGATAATTTTATCCATAATTTTATACACAAACGTGGATAATTTTATCCTTAATTTTCTGCACAAACTTGGATAATTTTACTCATTATTTTTATCCACAAACGTGAATAATTTTATCCAGAAACGTGTATAACTTTATCCATAATCTTATCCACAAACGTGTATAATTTTATCCACAAACGTGGATAATTTTATCCACAAACCTGGATAATTTTATCCTGGATATGTTTATCTACAAACGTGGATAATTTTATCCTTGATAATCTTATCCACCAACGTGGATAATTTTATCCTCGATAATTTTATCCACAAACGTGGATAATTTTATCATCGATAATTTTATCCACAAACGTGGATAATTTTATCCTCGATAATTTTATCCACAAACGTGGAAAAATTTATCCTCGATTATTTTATCCACAAACGTGGATTATTTTGTCCTCGATAATTTTATCCACAAACGTGGATAATTTTATCCTCGATAATTTTATCCACAAACGTGAATAATTTTATCCACAAACGTGGATAATTTTATCCTCAAAAGTGGATAATTTTACCCACAAGCGTGGATAATTTTATCCCCAAAAGTGGATAATTTTATCCACAAACGTGGATAAATTTGTCCAGATAAAATTATCCAGAATCGTGGATAATTTTGTCCAGAAAAATTTATCTGGAATCGTGGATAATTGTATCCACAATGGTGGATAAAGTGACCCAGGATAATTTTATCCACAATCGTGGATACATTTACCTAGGATAATTTTATCCACAATCGTGCAAAATTTATCTGGACAAAATTATACATGATTGTGGATAAAATTGCCCACGATTTTAGATAAAATTATTCACGATTGTGGATAAAATTATCCAGGATTGTGGTTTATCCACGATAATTTTTTCCACAATCGTGGATAATTTTGTCCAGAAAAAATGTATCCACAATCGTGGATAATTATATCCACAATCGCGTCAGTTCCTAAACTATTACTATTACTATTTCCCTTATACTTCTAAAGGTCTTCTAAAGAAGAGTTTTAGTTTGGCTCATAAATGGGCTTTAGGTCTTCTCATAGAAGAACTTTAGGTATTCTCATAGAAGAAGGTAAGGTTGTCTCATAGAAGGGCTTTAGGTCCTTTCATAGACGAGCTTTAGTTATTCTCATAGAAGAGCTTTTGGTCTTCTCATAGAAGAGCTTTAGGTCTTCTCAAATAAGAACTTTGAGTCTTCTCATCGAAGAGCTTTAGGTCTTCTCATAGAAGAGCTTCAGGTCTTCCCATAGAAGAGCTTAAGGTCTTCTCATAGAAGAGCTTAAGGTCTTCTCATAGAAGAGCTTAAGGTCTTCTCATAGAAGAGCTTAAGGTCTTCTCATAGAAGAGCTTCAGGTCTTCCCATAGAAGAGCTTAAGGTCTTCTCATAGAAGAGCTTAAGGTCTTCTCATAGAAGAGCTTAAGGTCTTCTCATAGAAGAGCTTAAGGTCTTCTCATAGAAGAGCTTCAGGTCTTCTCATAGAAGAGCTTAAGGTCTTCTCATAGAAGAGCTTATGGTCTTCTCATAGAAGAGCTTAAGGTCTTCTCATAGAAGAGCTTAAGGTCTTCTCATAGAAGAGCTTCAGGTCTTCTCATAGAAGAGCTTAAGGTCTTCTCATAGAAGAGCTTAAGGTCTTCTCATAGAAGAGCTTAAGGTCTTCTCATAGAAGAGCTTAAGGTCTTCTCATAGAAGAGCTTAAGGTCTTCTCATAGAAGAGCTTTAGGTCTTCTCATAGAAGAGCTGTAGGTCTTCTCATAGAAGAGCTGTAGGTCTTCTCATAGAAGAGCTTTAGGTTTTCTCATAGAAGAGCTTTAGGTTTTCTCATAGAAGAGCTTTAGGTCTTCTCATAGAAGAGCTTTAGGTGTTCTCATAGAAGAGCTTTAGGTGTTCTCATAGAAGAGCTTTAGGTCTTCTCATAGAAGAGCTTTAGGTCTTCTCATAGAAGAGCTTTAGGTCTTCTCATAGAAGAGCTTTAGGTCTTCTCATAGTAGAGCTTTAGGTCTTCTCATAGTAGAGCTTTAGGTCTTTTCATAGAAGAGCTTATGGTCTTCTTATAGAAGAGCTTATGGTCTCAAAAAAAAGGCTTATGGTCTTCTCATAGAAGAGCTTAAGGTCTTCTTATAGAAGAGCTTATGGTCTTCTTATAGAAGAGCTTAAGGTCTTCTTATAGAAGAGCTTTAGATCTTCTCCTAGAAGAGCTTTAAGTACTCTTATTGCAGTTCGAATTGCTGTTTTAAAAAATTATTTCTACTTCTGATCCACTGTTCAACCAAAACCTCTCTCAAATCCATTTAACAAACCCTGAAAACTGTCCGTTATCAACCCTAAAAAATCTTTCACACAAAGATTTCTTTTGGCTGATTGGACATTGTGTTTCTTTGGTTGGTGTTGTTATTGTGTTTTTCTTTAAATCCTACTTAGCCAAGTTAAAGATTTCTGGTAGGTATTTTTTGGTGTTGTGCGGTGTGAGGATTTTTTTGAAGAAAAACAAAAACGGCCGAAAAAATCAACAGCAAATATCAACCAAAAAATCCTCTGCACTTAGGCCACAAAAAAAACACCCAAAACAACAACAAAAATGCTGCTTACAGAACAAAGTATGTGTTGTGTATTTTATCGTTAAACAATCGAAGGCAATAAATATCTTACAAATAAGCAGAATGTGTTGGAATGCAAAGCGAAAAAACAACAATTGGAAACGAAACAAAACAGAAGAAGACTGACAGACACAAACCCAAAGAATATGGACATGAAATCGCCCCGAAAAAAAACAAAACTCCAAAAAAAGAGTTTCGATCATCATCTTCATGCACTGAATGACCATCCTACAAATAAATGTGTAGTTGGAATGGAAACAAAAACACCGAGATACAAATGTATGGATTGTTGTTGGCCACCACCATCATCATCAACATCATCGTTGGTGGAAACCACAAAACCCACCGCTCAGGGAAGTCGAATGAGTAGTATGCCCACTACTTTTGTTTTGCTTACCCCACAAACTGTAGACAATCGCCAAGCTGCCAACTTTGCTTTTAACAAAAACTCCGCAAAAACAAAAACTTCACGTTCAAAATAAAGGTTGAACGCGCGAAAACGATAATGCAACAAATTTGTGTGAAATCTCACATTAAATCACACAATCAGGCGACGGCAGACATACACACACCTACACTCTTCTAGGCATCGGCTATGCATGCCACCAATACTTACATATATAAGTGAACAACTTTTTGGCCAATTTTAGTTTTTTTTGAGGAGAGGTTATGCGGATGATTATCCGACAAAACCCTACTCTCCTCATGGAGAGTCTTTTTGTTTTGTGGCCCCTGATAATCATTTGATTTCCAGGGCAACAGGGGTGGTGGGAAATGTGGTTCCTCTCATGCACATGGGGTGTTAAACACCATGACGAAAAAAAATGTTGAGGTCACGACGATTGCTATCCACAAATCGGTGAAAAAATTCACAATTTTTATAACGACGATGTGATGGTGTTTTATAACCTCCAAAATGTTATTGGAATTCAATATGAAAATAATATTAGTTGGAAAAAGATCGGCTTGAAGATTCGATTGGAAAATTTATTTTAAATAATTTCTACAAATATTTTGAACAAATAACATGATCTTGCTCAAAACTCCCCATTTCCCCATTTGGATGGCAAAAATTGGTGTCCTCGACTCATGTTTATGGCATTTTTAAGCCTCTTATTAACAACAAACTTCTTGGCTGCAAAACATGATAATGGTCTGTACTTCTGCTATTAATCCTTTTTTTGTTGTCCCCATCAATCTTTCACAGACCATTAACTTTTCACAAATACTCCCATTAAGGATATCCCTTACCTAGTCATAACACCCACGTTCCCCTCAATCGGCAGCCATACCCATGGAATGTTTAAAATTAAAATATGTAACAAATAAGATGATGTTATGAACACGCTTCAAGTTTGCAGGATATGAGTTTACAAAACATTAAGATATCCTTAAATGCGTGCCAGGCAACAGGACATGATGGCGAACAATTTTGAACGTAAAACCTAAAGATATTGGAGTTTCTCTTTTCAAACAAGTTAATCCTTTTACTAACAAACCATAAGGACATTATTACATTATTCTTTGGTTTCCACAAAGGAAGGAGTCAAAATATTAGATTCAGGCTGCATGCCGTTGATATAGAAAAATGTATAAGCCAAAAAAAAAATCTATTATCAAATATTTGAAATCTTTTATAACCCCTGCTAAAATCTAAGAAGCTCACATGCATGAGCATAAAAAGTTCACAAACAGGATGTGTGTGATGCTGATGATAATATTAATAGCGATTCCAATGGCTAAAGAGATTTTTGTCTGGTAATTTGGTCGGTTGGTCGATTTGGGTGGTAAAAATGGTTGTACAGTGGTTTAAGGAGAAAAAAAGAAGTTTAAGTCTCCTCATATAAGAGCTTGAAATCTTTTCATATATGAGCTTTAGGTATTCCAATAGAAGAGCTTCAGGTCTTCCTATTAAAGACCTTTAGGTGTTATTTTAGAAGAGCTTTGGGACTTTTCATAGAAAAACTTTCTACGAAATAAATTTTAGTTTTTATCATAGAAGAGCTTCTTCATACAAGGCCACTAAGTGCTCCTCAAAGACGGTATTAAAGTGTTTCCCATAGAAGACCCTAAAAACCACCTCATAGCAGGCTTACATGGCTTTACATTGAAGGCCTTAAGTACTTCTCATAGAAGACCTTGAAGGACTTATTATAGCGAGTGATGAAGGGCTGCTGTTGAAAATTTTTCTAAGGGCTTCCGATTTAAGATCGTCAATGGCTTTTTAAAAAAGGTCTAAAAACACTTCTCATAGAATACCGTAAAATATCTTCATAGGAGGACGTAAAGGGCTTATCAAAGCGGGTTAAAAGGGGTAGCATAGAAAGGCTTATAGGGCTTCTCATGGAAGAGCTTTGGGTCTTCTTATAGAAAACATTTTGGTCTTCTCATAGAAGAGCTTTAGGTCATCTCATATATAAGAGTATTAGGTGTTCTCATAGAAGAGCTTTAGATCTTCTCATAGAACCGCTTTAGATCTTCCCATAAAAGAGCTTTAGGTCCTCTCATAGAAGATCTTTAGGTCTTCTCTCATAGAAGATTTACGTCTTCACATAGAAGAGCTTTAGGTCTTCTCATAGAAAACATTTTGGTCTTCTCATAGAAGAGCTTTAGGTCAACTCATATAAGAGTATTAGGTGTTTTCATAGAAGAGCTTTAGGTCTTCTCATAGAAGAGATTTAGGTCTTCTCATAGAAGAGCTTTAGGTCTTCTCATAGAAGAGCTTAAGGTCTTCTCATAGAAGAGCTTAAGGTCTTCTCATAGAAGAGCTTAAGGTCTTCTCATAGAAGAGCTTAAGGTCTTCTCATAGAAGAGCTTAAGGTCTTCTCATAGAAGAGCTTAAGGTCTTCTCATAGAAGAGCTTAAGGTCTTCTCATAGAAGAGCTTAAGGTCTTCTCATAGAAGAGCTTAAGGTCTTCTCATAGAAGAGCTTAAGGTCTTCTCATAGAAGAGCTTAAGGTCTTCTCATAGAAGAGCTTAAGGTCTTCTCATAGAAGAGCTTAAGGTCTTCTCATAGAAGAGCTTAAGGTCTTCTCATAGAAGAGCTTAAGGTCTTCTTATAGAAGAGCTTAAGGTCTTCTCATAGAAGAGCTTAAGGTCTTTCTCATAGAAGAGCTTAAGGTCTTCCTCATAGAAGAGCTTAAGGTCTTCCTCATAGAAGAGCTTAAGGTATTCCTCATAGAAGAGCTTAAGGTCTTCCTCATAGAAGAGCTTAAGGTCTTTCTCATAGAAGAACTTAAGGTCTTTCTCATAGAAGAACTTAAGGTCTTTCTCATAGAAGAACTTAAGGTCTTTCTCATAGAAGAACTTAAGGTCTTCCTCATAGAAGATCTTAAGGTCTTTCTCATAGAAGAACTTAAGGTCTTCCTCATAGAAGATCTTAAGGTCTTTCTCATAGAAGAACTTAAGGTCTTCCTCATAGAAGAGCTTAAGGTCTTTCTCATAAAAGAGCTTAGGGTCTTCCTCATAAAAGAGCTTAAGGTCTTTCTCATAGAAGAGCTTAAGGTCTTCTCTCATAGAAGAGCTTTAGGTCTTCTCTGATAGAAGAGCTTTAGGTCTTCTCTCATAGAAGAGCTTTAGATCTTTCCTCATAGAAGAGCTTTAGGTCTTCTCTCATAGAAGAGCTTTAGGTCTTCTCATAGAAGAGCTTAAGGTCTTCTCATAGAAGAGCTTAAGGTCTTTCTCATAGAAGAGCTTAAGGTCTTTCTCATAGAAGAGCTTAAGGTCTTCTCATAGAAGAGCTTAAGGTCTTCTCATAGAAGAGCTTAAGGTCTTCTCATAGAAGAGCTTAAGGTCTTCTCATAGAAGAGCTTAATGTCTTCTCATAGAAGAGCTTAATGTCTTCTCATAGAAGAGCTTAAGGTCTTCTCATAGAAGAGCTTAATGTCTTCTCATAGAAGAGCTTTAGGTCTTCTCTCATAGAAGAGCTTTAGGTCTTCTCTCATAAAAGAGCTTTAGGTCTTCTCTCATAGAAGAGCTTTAGATCTTTCCTCATAGAAGAGCTTTAGGTCTTCTCTCATAGAAGAGCTTTAGGTCTTCTCATAGAAGAGCTTATAGTCTTCTCATAGAAAAGCTTAAGGTCTTCTCATAGAAAAGCTTAAGGTCTTCTCGTAGAAGAGCTTAAAGTCTTCTCATAGATGAGCTTAAGGTCTTCTCATAGAAGAGCTTAAGGTCTTCTCATAGAAGAGCTGTAGGTCTTCTCATAGAAGAGCTGTAGGTCTTCTCATAGAAGAGCTGTAGGTCTTCTCATAGAACAGCTGTAGTTCTTCTCATATAAGGCCTGTAGGTCTTCTTATAGGAGAGCTTTAGGTCTTCTCATAGAATAAATTTAGGTCTTCTTATAGAAGATCAGGTGATCTTGTCTTAGAAGATTAGGTGATCTATCGAAGATCAGGTGATCTTCTCATAGAAGATCAGGTGATCTTCTCATAGAAGATCAGGTAATCTTCTCATAGAAGATCAGGTAATCTTCTCATAGAAGATCAGGTAATCTTCTCATAGAAGATCAGGTAATCTTCTCATAGAAGATCAGTTGATCTTCTCATAGAAGATTGGTCCTTGAAAAAAAAAACTTAAAAATCCACGCTAATTGGCCTATTGGTCCTTGAAAAAGTGTTCTTAATCCACGCCAATTGGCCTTTTGGTACCTGAAAAGTTTTCTTAATCCACTCTAATTGCCCTATTGGTCCTTGAACAAATTTACTTAAAAAAACCACACTAATTGGCCTACATATTGGTCCTTGAAAAAAATACTTAAAAATCCAGGCTAATTGGCCTATTGGTCCTTGACAAAATTTTCTTAATCCACGCTAATGGTCTATTGCTCCTTGGAAAATTTTACCTAAAACCACGCATATTGGTCTATTGGTCCTTCAAAAGAATTGCATAAAAACTCCACGCTTATTGGTCTGTGGGTACTTTAAAAAATTGACTAACAATCCACACTTGTTGGTCTATTGATGAACTACTGTCTCCTTTTGACCACGACATCATCAGTACACATTTAGTAGCGCCATTGTCAGCACTTCATGTCGTCCAACACATCATCCTTTAGTGTTCATCTTCTGCCATTTTCATGGTCTTGGTCGTCAACATCATTATTATCATCAACATTTCGCTTGTTGTCATAAAATGTTCAAAGAAGAACAGAAAGATGACAAAACAATAATAAAAAACAAAAGGAAAGGGGGAGATATTCAAACCATTTGGTGGCCAACACATATCCTTCTGGTGGAACCAACAACAATGGTGATAGGACTGTGCGTTTACACAGCAAAATGGCACACAGCCATCATCATCATCGTCATAATCATCAAACTGTGTGAGTCGTCCAGGAACAACAGTATATTCTGCTCAACATCAATGCTCTTCTAGCTTGCCTCCTATGAAGTTTCACAAGTTATGAACTGTTTGGTTGGCTGGTACTGGCTCTTTTACATTTTGATGATATTTGCTTGGTGGGATGGATGATGGGGTGGTGGAATGGTGGTATATGCGTAACAAATGTAAGTTGGAGAGTATTTACGGGTAATATAAACCATTGGATAAATTTTCTTATCTTTGGCGACCAGACGACGATATTATAAAGCAATTTTATGTTGTTAAAATCCATATTTTATATTATTCCTCAGCTCAGTTCGACGATGACGGCAGAGCAAGGCAAAGCAAAAAAGGACCAAGCGGATAGCTTGGGAAATTTATGGAGCAAAAAAAGAAAAAAATCTACTTTGGAGTGGTTACAATTTATTTAGTAAAGACAGCAATTTATGTTGCATGGCCAGGGGTTTTTTTGCTTGCCACATTTTGGACGAATAAAAATGATAGCGGATTATCTGCTCGTTTTTGGTTTTCTTTCGTTTTTTGCTTTTACAAAACTCTTGTTGCCACCACCAACCAACCAACCAATCATCCAGGTCAGGTATGGATAGAATTTGATAAGGTGAATTCGGTTTTTGTTGTTGTGGTAATACAGATATAAAAAAGGCTTAATGGAAGGGGTATTGGAAATAATTTTCACCAAGGCAATCGTAAAAGGGCTTAGCCTATAATTTGGTTGAAGTTAGAAAGAGGTCCTTTTGGGATTTTTTCTAAGAATATTTTCTTGAAGGGTTATCAGATAATTAAGCGTGGATTTTTTAAGTAATTTTTTCGAGGACCTATAGACTAATAAGCCTGGATTTTTAAGTAATTTTTTTCGAGGACGTATAGACCAATAGGTCTGGATTTTTTAAGTAAAATTTTTTCGAAGAGCTATAGACCAATAGGACTGGATTTTGTAAGTAAATTTTTTCGAAGACCTATTGACAAATAAGCTTGGATTTTTAAGTAAATTTTTTCAAAGACCTATAGACCAATAATCCAGGATTTTTGAAGTAATTTTTTCGAGGACCTATCGAACAATAACACTGGATTTAAGTAATTTTTTGGAGGACTTATAGACCAATAATTCTGGATTTTTTTAGTAATTTTTTTTTTGAGGATCTATACAACAATAGGACTTTATTTTTTAAGTAAATTTTTCCGAGGACCTATAGACCAATAAGTCTGGAATTTTAAGTGAATTTTTTGGAAGACCTATAGACCAATAATTCTGGATTTTTTAAGTAATTTTTTTCGAGGACCTATAGACCAATAGGACTGGACTTTTTAAGTAATTTTTTTCGAAGACCTATACACCAATAGGACTGGATTTTTAAGTAAATTTTTTCGAAAACCTTTTGACCAATAAGCCTGGATTTTTTAAGTAATTTTTTTTCGAGGACCTATAGACCAATAAGCCTGGATTTTTTAAGTAATTTTTTCGAAGACTTATAGACCAATTGGACTGGATTTTTAAGTATTTTTTTTTCGAGGACCTATAGACCAATAAGCCTGATTTTTAAGTAATTTTTTGGAGGATCAATAGACCAATAATCCTGAAATTTTTAAGTAATTTTTTTCGAGGACCTATAAGCCTAGATTTTTTAGGTAAATTTTCTTGAGGACCTATAGACCAATAAGCCTGGATTTTTTGAGTAATTTTTTCGAGGACCCATATACCAATAAGCCTGGATTTTTTAAGTAATTTTTTGGAGGACCTATAGACCAATAAGCCTGGTTTTTAAAGTAATTTTTTTGAGGACCCATAGACCAATAAGCCTGTATTTTTTAAGTAAATTTTTTCGACCTATAGACCAATAAGCCTTGATTTTTTAAGTAATTTTTTTCGAGGACCCATAGACCAATAAGGCTGAATTTTTTAAGTAATTTCTTTTCGAGGACCCATAGACCAATAAGCCTGGAATTTTTAAGTAATTCTTTCGAGGACCCATAGACCAATAAGCCTGGATTTTTATGTAAATTTTTTCGAGGCCTATAGACCAATAAGCCTGGATTTTTAAGTAATTTTTTGGAGGACCTATAGACCAATAGTCCTGGAATTTTTAAGTAATTTTTTCTAGGACCTATAGACCAATAAGCCTGGATTTTTTAAGTATATTTTTTCGCAGACCTATAAGCCTGGATTTTTTAAGTAATTTTTTGCAGGACCTATAGACCAAAAACCTTGAATTTTTAAGTACATTTTTTCTAGGACCTATAGACCAACAAGCCTGGATTTTTAGGTAAATTTTTCGAGGACCTATAGCCCAATAAGCCTGGATTTTTTAAGTAAATTTTTGGGGGACCGATAGACCAATAAGCCTGATTTTTTTTGTCATTTTTTCGAGGATCTATACACCAATAAGACTGGATTTTTAAGTAATATCTTTTCGAGGACCTATAGACCAATAAGCCTGGATGTTTTAAGTAAATTTTTTCGAGGACCTATAGATCAATAAGCCTGGATTTTTTAAGTAAATTTTTCGCGGACCTATAGACCAATAAGCCTGGATTTTTTAAGCAAATTTTTTGAGGACATATAGACCAATAATCCTGGATTTTTTAAGTAAATTTTTCGAGGACCTATAGACCAATAAGCGTGGATTTTTTAAGTAATTTTTTTCGAGGACCTATAGACCAATAAGCCTGGATTTTTTAAGTAATTTTTGGACGACCTATAGACCAATAATCCTGGATTTTTTAAGTAAATTTTTTCGAGTGGATTTTTTAAGTAAATTTTTCGGAGACCTATAGACCAATAAACCTGGATTTTTTAAGTAAATTTTTTCGAGGACCCATATACCAATAAGCCTGAATTTTTTAAGTAATTTTTTGGAGGACCTATAGACCAATAATCCTGGATTTTTTAAGTAATTTTTTTCGAGGACCTATAGACCAATAGGACTTGATTTTAAGTAAATTTTTTCGAAGCAATATATATAGCAATGGGTCTGGATTTTTAAGTAATTTTTTCGAGGACCTATAGACCAATAAGCCTGGATTTTTTAAGTAATTTTTTGGACGACCTATAGACCAATAATCCTGGATTTTTTTTAAGTAAATTTTTTCGAAGACCCATAGACCAATAAGCCTGGATTTTTTAAGAAAATTTTGTCGAGGACCTATAAACCAATAAGCCTGGATTTTTAATTAATTTTTTCGGCACCTAGAGACTAATAAGCCTGAATTTTTAATACTTTTATTCGGGGAATTATGGATCAATAAGCTTGGATTTTTTAAGTAATTATTTTCGAGGACCTATAGACCAATAACTATCAAATTTTATATTTTTTCCATTTATATCCACCAACAAAGGTAGTTTCATATCTTCCAACTTTGCCTTAGCTTGATATCTTTTTATTGGCAATGCGACGTTTTTTCCTTAAAGGCAAAGCAACGCAGACCTTTAAGATCTGTCACTTTGTTTTGACTATGAACTGTAAAACACAACAACAACAAATAAACATATTGTCAAAATGTCAATTAGTTTGGCCAAACCAATTGGACAAAACTCACGCAGAGCTTGCTAAGACAGAGAGAAGAGAGATAGACAACAGTATGTAAGGAGGGACAGGCAAACAGACGACGGTCGGCCAGATATAAAAAAACGACAAAGACAGGAGTTTAAACATGACAGCAACAACAAAAAACCAATTATATATGAACAAAAATGGTCACGCAGTAAATGTTCCAAAAAAAAAAAAGAAACAATAACAACTAGAAAACGATCTATAATCAAATATTGTATGGCGAATTCTATTTAACCCATTCGTTACTTGGGTCTCTAGAGATCGAAGCTGTAGATAATACATAAAAAAATAATAGTTCTCCGCCAGCATCGCAGAAGAATCAAGGGTTTTTATGAAGTCTGAAGTTTTTTTTTAAGGATTTTTTTTAACTCCAATGCCCAATAAGCTTGGTTTTTTAGAAACTTTTTTCAAGGGCCATTAGAGCAATAAATATGGATTTTTACTAAATTTTTTCAATGGCCGAAGAGTAAGATAATGTGTATTTTTATCTAAACACAGAGTGATTCAGACGAAAAAAACGTCTAAGCATTAGCTACAAAATTGTTCACTGGTGCTGGTCTTTGCTACGTTGCTATGATGTAGTTTTCATCCCGTAGGTGGCGTTTCAATTAATATGGATCTTACTTAATCTGTTTATAGCAATGTATTAATGAGATAAAATAGTCTCTATTCAGGTGTAGTGGTATCGAAAACAAAATTTGAAATTATGGAAAAAACTTGACAAATTTCAAATTATTTCAAAAATGGTCTTTATAACATTTTGGAGGTGTATATTAAGGATTGACTTAAGTATCATTAGTTGTCCTTCTGCACCATCCGTTGATTAAGATGGGATTATAGATAACTATTAGATGAAAATGTCTAAGAAAAAGGTTACAGGGTGATTCAGATGAGAAAAAAGGTGCTGGTCTTTGCTAAGTTACAATGCCTTCGTTTTCACCCTGTAGGTGGCGTATCTATTAATAAGGAACTCATGTTATACGGTTTGTAGTGTAGTTTGAAATGAATAATCGGTCATCAGTCTTGTGTTGCGATATCGAAAAAAGGACTAGAAATAATAACGTAAAAAACCTTGAGGAATTTTTCCATAGAATGTTCTGTATTACATTTTGGAGTCATAATAAGAAAAGACTTTATTATCATTATGTATCGTTTCGTCCCATTAGTTGGTTCAGATAGGGTTAATCATATGCAACAATAACCAATAGCCATAAAATTGAAGTGCGCTGCTTACCTCATTGCTGTTGTGTATTTGTTTTTGTTCTAATCAATATAAGATGAATCACAATTATTTGAAATGAAAATAAATTTTAAAAACTAAAAGATGGAAACACAACCAAAGTATTATTGGGATTCTAATCGTAGATAATGCACTACTCTTCGTGTGTGATCTTTTATTCTTTAACCACATGAATTTGCGGTTAACCTTAAAGTGAATGGTTGGTTGGATGATAGGTTGATTAGCTGTTGAAAGTCCTCTTATATGGTAGAGCATATTAAAAGCTGTCGGGTTGAATTCATTCATTATTTCATTGTTTGCTTATTATAATATTTTGTCTATTCCACAATTTGCTAGAGTCTAGTATTTTTTAAATTTTGAAAGTTCTTCCTTTATAAATTTGTCAAAAAATTCAACAATAGTAGATTTTTGCAGGTTTTAGAACAAAACAATTGTCTCATTTCATAGAAGAAGACAATTTGTTTACCACCTAGTAAAAATAATTAATATCATGTTCAGATTCATGCATATTATGAACATAGTTTCTGTATTGAAAATATTGTTTTTCTTTTGTGTATTTTTTTTTTCAAGGCCCGATAGACCAATTATCGTTAATTTTCTTATTTTCTTCTAAAATGACTAAATTGTAACAATTTTCTGCAAAGAAGATTCCTAATCAAGCATACAAAAACAATTCATATATATTATGAATGCTGTACATAAAGTCTTGCCAATGTCCATATTCATGCATATTATGAACGTTGTTCTTAAAACGAAAAATACTGGTTTCTTCTGAAAGAGACTAAAAAAGGATTTTGATGAGTTTTGTCTTAGGACAGGGTGGATATTTATTGACATGAATCCGAGGTACTATGAGAAGATCTCTAATTTTAATTTTCATATTGAGACTGGGACCCATATCTCCGGTAGTATTGGAAAGCGAAAATTGTTATCTGTTGTGAGGAAGGTATAGGAAGAAGTTGTCACGTCTTTGCACGTGATTTGAGCTTGACAGAAATAATGCGATGTGCAAAAGTTGGACCAATACCAGTCACTCAGTCATTATAATTGACCAGAACCTTTGGTAACAATTTCAAAACAATCCTTAAACACTAAAACAAAAAGTTTGAACTCTTGGAAGGAGACCCCTTCTTGGAACTTGATGTACGTTTGGAATAAATTGTACGATGTGAAAAATTTCGATCAAATCGTATACTCAGATCGAATGTTATCTTGCTCAACAGTTATATTAGTTGTTCACCGTAGGGTTTTAGGGTTCTGGGACCACTATGGCAGGAAGAACGGACTTGACCACGAAACTGCACTTAAGCGAAATTTTTGAAATCTTGTGAGCGATGTATTACAATGTGCAGGGTTTTGGGCAGCTCGGATACTCAACTCTTAAATTATCTTGCTCAGCAGTTATTGTAGTTGGTGTCTTCCAAAGGGGCTCAATAGCATCAAGACCGTCTAAAGAGCTTCTGTAGCCTGAATTCCTCTTGAGCTACAAGATATATCCTATTGCCTGAAGACTTCTATAGTTCTTCTATGGAAAAAGGCCTTCTAAAGGTCTTTGAAAGAGCTCCTATGGCCAGAAGACCTTTTAATGTCATTTTTTTAAGCAGAAAATCTGTTAAAGGTCTTCTACGTTCTGTTCCTTTTCAAAGGTCATATATAGCCTGAAGAGCTTCAGAAATTTCTTCATAACCTTCTACAGACATTCTTTGGCCTGAAGACCTTCTAATGATCTTCTATAGCCTGAAGACTTTCTAAAGGTCTTCTACGGCCTGAAAGGCTTCTGAATATCTTCTAAGGTCTGAAGAGCTTCTAAAGGTCTTTTAAGGCCTGACTGAAGAATTTCTAAATTCCTCCTAAGGCCTGAAGAGATTTTTAAGGTTTTCTAAAGCCTGAATGAAGAGTGTCTAAAGTCCTCCTTTGGTCTGAAGAGCTTTTAAAGGTCTTACAAGGCCTGAAGAGCTTCCAAAGCACTTCTAAGGGCCATAGGGAGGGGCCTGTAGACTTCTAAAATTCTTCTATGGAAAGAAGACCATCTATAGTTCGTGTATGGGAAAAACCTTCTATAGGCCTTTAAAATAACTATAGAGGGCCTCCTTAAAGGGAGGGTTCAATCTGTAGAAAACCCATTTAAAGAAGCATCTATCTATAGGATGCCTGAATGAAGAGTGTCTAAAGTCCTCCTTTGGTCTGAAGAGCTTTTAAAGGTCTTACAAGCTTCCAAAGCACTTCTAAGGGCCATAGGAAGGGGCCTGTAGACTTCTAAAATTCTTCTATGGAAAGAAGACCATCTATAGTTCGTGTATGGGAAAAAAACCTTCTATAGGCCTTTTAAATAACTTATATCTATAGAGGACCTCCTTAAAGGTAGAGTTCAATCTGTAGAAAACCCATTTAAAGGAGCATCTATCTATAGGAGGTCCTTATAAAGGGACTGCTATCTATGAAAGACGATTTCGAATTGCTTTTATCTTTCAAAAATCGCTTTGAAGGGACTTCAACCTATAGAATACACATTTGAAGGGACTTCTCTCTATAGAATACCCCTTTGAAGGGGCTTCTATTTATAGAATACCGTTGAAGGGACTTTTTGTTACAGAAGACCCTCAGGAAGGGGCTTCTATCTTTAGAATACCCCTTGGAAGGGACTTCTATATATAGAAGACCCCTTGGAAGTGACTTCTATCTATAGAAGACCCCTCGGAAGGGACTTCTATTTTCAGAATACACCTTTGTAAGTGCTTCTATTTACAGAAGGGGTTTTTATTTATTGAAGACTCCATGGAAGTGGATTTTAGTTATAAACAGGGTTTCTATTTATAGACGATTCTTAGATATAGAAACGCCTTTGAAAGGGCTTTAATTTAATAAAGATCCATTGGAATGGGCTTCTATCTATAGAAGACCCCTTTGAAAACCTGTTACTATTTATGTAAGACCCACATAAAGGGACCACTATCTATGGAATACCTCCTGGAAGGGGCTCCCCTATAAAAGACACATTTGAAGGGTCTTTTTCTATAGAAAACCCCTATGAAGGGACTTTTATCTGCAGTAGACCCATTTGAAGGCTTCTATCTACAGAATACACCTGTAAACACCCTTTGAAGGGGCCTTTATTTATTGAAGACATCTTAGATTGTGCTTCTATTTAAGAAAAAACCCCCTTAAAGGTGCTTTTATTTAAAGAATAACCCTTGGAAGACGCTCTTATGAACATTTTTGGTCTTTGTATTTTCACTGGAGACTGTGTATGTGGTAGTACTTGAATTTTCTGCAATGCTAAGCTTATCCATTTCGGATTCATCAATAAGTTGTGCAGTGGTGGATGTCTTAGCTGTTGTTAGTGTTGATATGTTCTCTACTAGATGTCGTATGTAATGAAAATTTTTGGTCTTCTTGTTTCCACGGGGAATAGAGTTTTGGGCAGAACTTAAATTTTCTGCAAATATAATTTAAAACTCCTGCAAAAATTTGCGCCTTAGCCATTTCAGATTCCTCAATAAAATATTTGGTCTTCGTGTTTACACGGGAGACTGAGTTTGACACAAATTTGAATTTGTGTGGTGGATGTCTTAGCTTTGTTTAGTGATACATTTTAGTGCCTGTTTCACTAAGACGATTCGAATTCAAATTCGTTAGAACTACAACCAAATATCTATTTTTTTGAAAAATATTTATTTACTTGTGTTTTCAATCAAACAAATATTGTCTACCATGACAGCAGTTTGGTAGTAATTCGAACGAATTTGAATTCAAATCATCTTAGAGAAACTGGCCATTATGTATAAATTTTAAATTATCTGCAAAAATATTTTCAAACCGCTGAAAAATCAAAAATACCACTTTGAAGCGGAATTTATAGTGAAACCTACATATAAATTTCACAGACAGACAATTTCAATAGAACTTGTTGCAGAAGTTTGGGCACTTTTGCAGTTTCTTTCAAAAAGTTCTGGTGCAATGGTGGGGATCTTAGATATATTTATTGTTAAAATATTCATCTCTAGATGTCGTTGTCGTTAATTATAAAAACAAATATTTGAAACTTCTTTTTTCCCCAATTTTTCATTTGGAATGTCAATTTCATTGATTCTACACACAAAAATTTTGATACGAAATTAGTAGGAGGTGAGCTCATTCATTCATTTAACCAATGAATCAGACCAAACCAACCAAAACCATGATTAAATGTTGCTGATAAAACCTTGTTTTGCGTTTTTATCTAAATTTCAATGAAATTTGACTCTTTTTTTGGTGTGTGTGTGTGTGTGTAACGTTATCATGATTTCGTTGTTGTTGTTGCTGTGGATAACAAAAATAAATGGTTTAATGTGTTTTTTTTTGCAGAGCTCAAGCTGTTCTGTTCTTATTGTTGTTGGGATTTTTCCCCATTTGAAAATACATTTTGATAGCAAAATGATTAATTATGAAATTGTTTCAAAACGAATTTTTAACTGAAAATATCCCAATACTGTATTCTAATACAACAGAATTCAAACAACTTTATACAACAATAAGAGCCAACAAAACTCTGTAAAATATGCATTAATTGGGAAATGAAGTGGGGTGGTGGGTAGAGGTAGAAGGGTAGCTGCCGCTAAAAGAGTAGCTACAGAATGTCATTAAAAATAACGATAAAAATTTATAACCAACAACTCAAGCCATAGATAAACTTTTGCAAAAATAAACAAAAACAACAAACACCATCAACAGTAGCAGAAACAGCAGCAGCAATGAACATTAGAAAGAACACTGCAGAAAGTGAGGAGGAGAAGGGAGAGAGAGTGGCAGGAGTGACAATCGCACAAATAAATGGTTCTTTGAAATGAATATCTTTTTATTGCCCAGTCCAGTCGTGGTGTTGCCACTTAAAATGGAAATTTAAAGGGCTAGATTTCCCTTGTAACACCGGGAGATGTCAAAAACAGGATTACAAGGATATTCAAAATTTATTCATAAAAAATGTTCAAAAAATATCATTTAAAATTTGTCTAAACTATTTTTTAAGAATTTTAAAAAATATCCTCGATTGTTGGACCCGCGAAACTTGCAAGGTTCTTCCAAAAAAAACTTCAAAAATTTATTTTATATATTTTCAAAAAATACTCTCTAAAAATGTTAAAAAATATCTATTAAGATTTTTCACAAAAAAAATCTTTAACAATTTTTTTAAATATTTAAAATTTTTCAAAAAAAAAAAAAAAAATAAATAAATAAAAAATCTTCAAAAACTATTTTTTTAAGAATTTAAAAAAATATTCTTTAAAATTTTTTGAAAATATTTAAAATTTCAAGAATATTTAAAAATTTTGAAAACATGTCCTTAAAATGTTCAAAAATATTTTTTAAAAATTTCCAAAAAAATTGTTTAACAATTTTCAAAAAATATTCTTTAAAAATGTTCAAAACATATTTTTTACGAATTAAAAAAATATTCTTTAGCAAATTTTCAAAAAATATTCTTTAAAAATTTTCCAAAAAAAAAAAAATATTTTTTAAGAATTTTTTAAAAAATGTCAAAAATTTTCAAAAAATATTTTTAAGAGTTATAAAAAAAGAAATATTCTATAAAAATTTTTACAAAAAATAAAAAATTTCAAAAAATATTCTTTAAACATGTTCAAAGCATAGTTTTTAAGAATTTTCAAATAAAAATTTTTTTCTTTAACAATTTTCATATTCAATATTTTTTAAGAATTTTCAAAAAATATTCTTTAACAATTTTCAAGAATATTTAAAATGTTTAAAAAATATTTTTTAAGAATTTAAAAAATAATATTAAACAATTTTCAAAAATATCTAAATATGTTGAAAACATATTTTTTAGTAATTTTCACAAAATATTCTTTAAAAATGTTCAAAAAGTATTTTTAAGAATTTTCAAAAAAAATTCTTTAATAATTTTCAAAAATATTTAAAAATCTTCAATAAATATTTTTTAAGAATTTTTAAAAAAAAATATTCATTAACAATTTTCAAGAATATTTAAAAATTTTCAAAAAATATTCTTCAACAATTTTTAAAAATATTTAGAATTTTTCAAAAAATATTCTTTAACAATTTTAAGAATATTAAAAATTTTTAAAAAAATATCCTTAAACATTTTAAAAAATATTTTTTTAAGAATTTTCAAAAAAATATTGTTTAACAATTTTCAAAAAATATTCTTTAGCAACTTTGAAAAAATATTCTTTAAACATTTTCAAAAAAAAATTTTTTAAGATTTTGCAAAAAAAAATATTCTTTAACAATTTTTAAAAATATTTCAAAATTTTCAAAAAAAAATTAAGAATCTTCAAAAAATATTCTTTAACATTAACAAATAGTTAATTAAACATTTTCAAAAAAAATATATTTTTTTAAGAAATTCAAAAAATACTCTTTAACAATTTTAAACATTTTTCACAAAAAAAAATTTAAGAATTTTCAAAAAATATTCTTTAACTATTTTTAAAAATATTTATAAATTTTCAAAAAAAATTTAACAATTTTCAATAATATTTAAATAATTTCAAAAAAAAAAAAACAACAATTCTCTACAAATGTTTTAAGAATTTTCAAAAAAATATTCTTTAACAATTTTTAAAAGTATTAAAAATTTTTCAAAAAATATTTTTTAAGAATTTTCACAAAAATATCCTTTAATAATTTTTAAAAAATATTTTTTAACAATTTTCAAAAATATTCTTTAAAAATTCTCAAAAAATTGTTTTAAGAATTTTCAAAATATATTCTTTAACATTTTTCAATAATATTTAAAAAATTTGAAAAAAATATTTTTTTAAGAAATGTGTTTAAAAAATATTTTTCAAAATTTTCAAAAAAATAATATTGTTTAACATTTTCAAACAGTATTTTTTAAGAAATTTCAAAAAATAATATTTAACAATTTTCAAAATTTTTTTATTTCTGCCATATTAAAGCGAAGGTCATTTAAAATTTTTCAAAAAATATTTTTTAAAAATTTAAAAAAAAATCTTTAACAATTTTAAAGAATATTTCAACATTTAAAAAAAAATCTTTAAAAATGTAAAAAAATTGTGAATTTTCATAAATATATTCGTAATCAATTTTTAAAAATATTTAAAATTTTTCAAAAAATGTTTTTTAAGAATTTTCAAAAAATATTCTTTAAAACTATTTAAAAAATTTCAAAAAAATCCTTTAAAATGCTTAAAAAATATTTTTTTCAGAAATTGCATACAATTTAACAATTTTCAAATATATTGATAAAATATTTTTTATGAATTTCCAAAAAATATTTAAAAATTTTCAAAAAAATATTCCTTAACAATTTTCAAAAATATTTAAACATTTTAAAAAAATTATCTTTAAAAATGTTCAAAAAATTTTTTTAAAATTTTTCTAAAACTATTCTTTAACAATTTTCAGGAATATTTAAAATTTTTCAAAAAATATTCTCTAAAAATTTTCAAAAAAGAGTTTACAAAAATAACCTTTAAAAATTTTTAAAAATAAAAAATATCATATTCTGTAACAGTTTTCAAAAATATTTAAAATTTTTCAAAAAATATTCTTTAAAATTTTTCAAAAAATATTTGTTAAAAATTTTCAAAAATAATCTTTAACAATTTTTAAGATTTTTTTTTTCAAAAAATGTCCTTTAAAATGTTCAAAAAATATTTATTAAGAATTTTCAAAAAACAAACAATATGTGTTTTTTTTAATTCGTAAAAAATCTTTTTTGAACATTTTAAAGGGCATTTTTTGAAAAAATATTCTTAAAAATTTTTAAAGAATATTTTTTGAAACACAACAAAATTAAAACAATTTTCAAAAATATTTAAATACTTTAAAAAAAATATTTTTTTTACGAATTTTAAAAAATAATCTTTAACAATTTTCCAAAATATTCTTTAAATATTTTTTAAGAATTTTCAAAAAATGTTCTTTAACAATTTTCAAAAAGTATTTTTAAAAAATTTAAAAAAAAAAAATTTCTTTAGCAATTATCAAAAATATATAAAAAATTAAAAAAAAAATATTCTTTAAAAAATCCACGATTTTTGGTCTGATGAATTTTCAAAATATATTCTTTAAATCTCATGATAGTTGATAGGATGCTTCTAGAAAACTATTCCACACTTTTAAAAAACCTTCAAAAATTATCCTAAAATCTAATTTAAAAATTCTAAAATTATGTTCCCCCCAATTTCGCACCTAAAATATCCCCAAGATGGCAACGATTGTTGCGTTGGTGTTGTCTATCTCCTCTCTATATATATTTAATTGACTTGTAGTAGAAGGGTAGAGTCGTAGAATATGCAAAGAGATACAATAAAACAATAACGATATATACAGTAAGAACAACAACAACAACAGCGATGATGATGACGACGATGCCATTACATTTACTGATAGTTAAGTCTACGACCATTACACTACCATTCCCATTTACCCATTAATGCAATATGAGAAGAAGAGACCATCATCATCAGCAGCATCGGTATTGGCATCATCATCAACATCAGTGGCGGCAGAATTGCAGTGGCATCAAGTGTTTCAGCTACAAAACCGAACCAAACACACCGAGAGATAACACAAAAATGTTTTCTATCCCCACTGAAAGCCGTATAGAAGAAGACTGCGATAAAAGAAGATATCTTTTTTAGAGATGGGTGAGGAATTTTTTGGAGTTCAAGCCAAACAATACCAACCGACAGGCCGACATCAAATAGTAAATTCTAGCGCCAGCTTTAGTTTGCTGCAAATGGTTAATGGCAAGGAACAGAAGTAAATAGCATTATATTTTGATATTTTTGTAAATGCATCCCCTTGAATTAATAGTCCAAATAGTTGTTTTCAACAGGAACAAGTTAAGCAGCATAAACAGCAATGCTACATCTTGTTAATAAAAAGACTCCGATATATTTTTCGAAAAATCATGTAGAAGACCGTTTAAAAAAGCTTTAGAATGGTACATTAGAAATGCTTTAAGTCCAAAGGAGTCTTCTTCTTAAAGAAATCCTCTACAGAAACTCTCTAAAAGGTGTCCTCTTTTTTTACAGAACTCCTCTATAAAAGTCCTTTCATAGGAATGTTTTACCTGAAGAAGACAACTCTCAAAGGGTTATTTTGCCGATTAAAAATCTCTCCAGGGGATCTCTTATCTATAGAAGGTCGCTCCATGAGATTTCTACTTATAGAAGACCTTACAACCGAATATTTTGTCCACAGAAGACCTCTAGAGCTTTGGTGCTCGGATCCTTACGTAGCGTAAAAACAAACCACATGTATTCTCTCCTTGTTTCTGATTTGCCATTGCTTAGCAATGGGGAGAGTGTTTTACTACTACTAATACACCAACTTTTTTGAGCACCCCTGCTCTAGAGTTTCTCTCATGTGGCTCTTCTACGTGTTGTTGTTGTACCAGCATGAAACCTACATAGAAGCTTAGGTTTGATGCTGGGTTGGCAGCCGCTGGCCGAAACACTATGGTTCCAGGTCAATCCGGTACGAAAGAACCCGCTACCGTGGGATTGCTTCTACGTGTAGGAGACATCTTAATGGAGTTTTCTACGTACAGAAGATCTCTAAAAGGGGGTCTTCCACATTTAGAAGACCACTCAAAGGGGAGCCTCTGCTTTTAAAAGGCCTCATAAGTGGGTTTCCGCTTATATAAGATCTCTCCAGAATATCTTTTACATTTAGAAAATCTCTTAAAGGAGTCTTCCACATATGAAAGATCTCTGAAAGAGGTCTTCTTTGTATCGAAAGCCTCTCAAGGGAGTCTTGTACGTGTATATGTCTCTTAAGGCGGGTCTTCTCAAGATATTTGGAGAGGTCCTCTAGGATTAGAGAGGTCTTCAATAGATAGAAGATCTCTCGAGGGGATTTTCTACGTTTAGGATACCTCTCTAGGGGTTCTTTTACATTTGGAAGACCTCTCGCGGCTGTCTTCTACCTTTGGAGGGGGCCCTCTGTGTTTAGAAGACCTCTCAATGGAATCTTCTACCTACATCAATCCGTCGTCCGCCTATAAAGGACCTCTCACTCCCTGGAGGGGTCTTCCATGTGTAGAAGACCATATGGTTTCTCCATTTAATATACCTCTCTGGATGATCTTCTACCTACAAAAGACCGCTCTAGATCGTCTCTACCTAAAAAGACCTCTCCGGCTGGTCTTCTGCCTACAGAAGACCTCTCAAGGGAGTTTTCTTTCTATAGAAGACCTCTCAAGGGAGATTTTCTCATAAGGAGATTTTCTACGTATAAAACATCTCTGAAGAAGGTCTTCTACGTCTAGAAGACCTATCAAAGGGGTCTTTATTCTATAGAAAATCTCTCAAAGAATGACATTTCTCAAGGGGTCTTCTATAAGTAGAAGGCCTCTTAAGGGGGTTCTCTACTTATAGAAGGCCTCTTAAGGGGTCTTCTCTCTACAGAATATTTCTCTCGATAGTCTTCTACATATAAAAGACCTCTCTGGCTGGTGTTCTACCTACAAAATACTTCTCCGGCGACCTCTCAAGGCGGTCTGCTTTCAAGGGGTCTTCTATATGCGGAAGACCCATCCCGGGAGTTTTCTATGAATAGAAGACCTCTCCAAAGGATCTTCTACGCACAGAAGACTAAGAGGTCTTCAAAGAATCTCACGGGCGTCGTGTCTATATAATAGACTCTCAAGTGGGTCTTCTTCCTATAGAAGACCTCTAAAGTGGGTCTTCCATAAGAGGTGGCCCTTACATCTATAGAAAACTTTTCAATGGGTCTTCTGTTTCTAGAAGACCTCTAAAGAGGGTCTTCTATCAATAGAAGACCTCACAAGATGGTCTTCTATCAATAGAAGACATCTTAAACGAGTCTTCTATCAATAGAAAGCTTCTCAAGGATTCTTCTATCTATCTGTAGAATACGTTTTAAGTGGGTCTTGTATGTATGGAAGGCCTATCAACGGGGTCTTCTATATCTAGAGGGCCTCTCAAAGGGGTCTTGATTCTATAGAAGACCTCTCAAAGGGGTCTTCATTCTATAGAAGATCTCTGAAAGAAGTCTTCTATATATAGAAGATCTCTCAAAGGAGACTTCTACGTATAGAAAACCTCGCAAGGGGTCTTCTATAAGTATAATGCCTCTCAAGGGGATACTCTACTTATAGAAGACCTCCCAATGGGTCTTCTAAGTATAGCAGACATCTCATGGGGGTCTTCTTCCCATAGAATACCTCTCAAGATGGTCTTCTACGTATAGAAGACACTTGAAGGGAGTCGTCATCTCATAGAAGACCTCTAAAGAGGGTCTTCTATGTATAGAAGATCTCTAAAGAGGGTCTTCTATGTATAGAAGATCTCTCTAGGGGCCCTCTACTAATAGAATACCTCTCTCTCTCTGTATAAAAGACTTCTCAAAGGGGGTCTTTTATGTAAAAGAGGTCACTCAAGCTTGTCTTCTACATTTAGAAAATCTCTCAAGGGAGTCCCTCAAATGGGTATTCTAAGCATGGAAGACCTCTCAAGGTGGTCTTCTACGTATAGAAGACCTCTCAAGGGGGTTTTCTTTCTATAGAAGACCTCTCAAGGGGTCTTCTATATATAGAAGGCCTCATAAGGAGATTTTCTACGTATAAAACATCTCTGAAGAAGGTCTTCTACGTCGAGAAGACCTATCAAAGGGGTCTTTATTCTATAGAAAATCTCTCAAAGAATGACATTTCTCAAGGGGTCTTCTATAAGTAGAAGGCCTCTTAAGGGGGTTCTCTACTCTACTAGGTCTTCTACATTTAGAAGTCCTCTCATGGAGGTCTCCTACATTAAGAAGTCCTATCAAGGGGGTCCTCTGAGTATAGAAGAACTCTCAAAAGGGTATTTTACGTATAGAAGGCCTCTCAAGGGTATTCTATGAAATACGTCTTAAACGGATCTTTCACCCATAGAACACCTTATAATTCCCAAACACCCCTCCTAATAAAATGCTACCTCAACTACATATAATAAAAACAATAACAACAACAACAAAAAACTATAAAAATTGTGCTACAAAAATATTAACATTGGTAAACATAACAAAAATACAACAGAACACAACAGAAGTACAAGCGACAAGACAACCCGATCCGACAGTCCAACCAACCAACGAACCAACTATCCATCCAAACAAGTAAAGCATCTGCAAGTATGCAGTTTTTATAGATAAGAACCCAGAGCACATTCATGAATTTCAAAGATAACAGACACAACACACAAAAATGTTCCAAGTGGTGGTAGAGAAGAAGAGTAGTGGGGTAGAGTGGTTGGTGTCAGTTGGTGGTGATATCATTGCTGCAAAGTAAGTAGTAGCAGCAGCAGCAATACTACACAACACCTAAAACACCCACTCACCCTGTTTATTTGTCGGACCAAAGACGAAGAAGATATAAAACATTTGATGTGAGTGAAAGAGATAATAAAGGAGATATACGACAGGCGGTATACATATATGAGTTATGCTCGGCAATAATAACTAGCAAACAAAAATTTGTTTTGGAAAGCTCAGCATTAAAGGACATCTATAAAACATTGGGCGCCAAATTGTCAAATGGTTGGAATCAACTGCAATAACGACATTTGGCAATTTTTGCGACAGTAAACAAAACTTCTTTCCGTTCATACATCTTTACGGATCTGCACTAAAATCTTTAAAAATCTTCTTGAAGTCTACAGTTTGTTCTCCTTAAGACCTTCGTGGTTAAAATAAATCATCTCCTAGCTTTGATGCCAAAATAAAATTCTTTTAACGTTACTCCATATAGAGTTTTTTTTTACATTTTTTCCATTATCACAATCACAATTCTTTGTTTAAATCTGATTTCCACTGTGCCGCTGATACTGATAAGCCCGACCAACAAACAACTTCCTCTCCATCTAAGCATAAAATATGTTTCATATTTCTAAATCATCTTTTTTTTTGTAACTGATAATCAAAATTCATTCGGTTCTGTTTGGATTCTTTGTCTGGCATTTCATAATTCCCATCATTCATATTTTCAGTTCACAACAGTTCTGTTCACTTCTCTTATCGCCTTTAATCCCCAGTGATTAGAGTTTATGTGAATTTTTCGAATTTTTTTTTCATTTGTTTTCAAATGAAGATTTGCTTATCTATCATTATAAATTTTTCCAAAAAGTCACCCTTAACCGACACACAGAGAAAACGAGAATGATGATGACGATGAAGAGGGCACAACTATATAGTAGCATCATCATCATGAAGCCGGCAACTAATCATGGGTTACATGGTTGCAAAGAAGGGTGGTGGCAGGCAGCAGCTAGAGCTGCTAACATTCATTGCCTGCCTCTCCTGTGTGCAAGGATAAAAAGCTAATGTTCATTTCATAGTTTTTTCCCATCATTAATTTCAAAGTCATTTGACTTTTCACATCGTTTTGTAAATCTTTTTGTGTCATATGGAAAGACAGGCGTCAGGATAGAAGAGATATGTTAAAGTCGGTATGTTGTTGCTGGGGGTTTTTTTTTCGGCTGATATGAGTGATGGTATTGCGTGTGTCATTGTTGCTAGTGGAGTGGTGTGGAGTGTGGCGGCAACTGCATGTGGTGCAAGTGTGTTTGGCCATAAGCTAAAGTGGGCGTCTTTTTCTGCTTGCAGTTTATAGAAAGAAATATAAGAACTTCTAGAGGGTATTAGTAGAGTGCTGCTCGGTGATAATGAATGATAAATTGCAGTTGGAAAATGATTAGCAAGAAATATTTAATCTGGAATTCTCATGGAAGTGGGAATAATTTTAAGATTAAACAAGTAAAAAGTCGTTAAGTTCGGCCGGGTTGATCTCTTTGTACCCTCCACCATAAAATAGTCTTAATTAAAATGGAATTTTTCCTTTCACAATACCCCAAATGTCTAAAATATCAAATATCGGCAGGTACCGTTACAGGTATTTTGTTTAAAACTTGCAGTTAAAACCCTCAAAATATCAAAAATCGGGAGGTGCCGTTAAATGAGTTCTACTTCGATTTTTGGTGGAGAAGCCACTGAGAACCTCAAATGGTTAAAAATTGTGGCTAAAATATTCAAAATACCGAAAATCAGGAGGTACAGTAATATGGGGAGATCAAGAAGTCTTCTAAGTATCTCAAGGGGGTCCTGTCTCTATAATATACTCTCAAGGGAGTATTCTCTCTATAGAAGACCTCTAAAGAGGGTCTTCCATAAGAGGTAGCCCTTATATCTATAGAAGACTTTCCAATGGGTCTTCTGTTTCTGGAAGACATCTCATCAGAGTCTTCTATGTATAGAAGACCTCTGAAAGGGGTCCTCGATCTGTAGAAGACTTCTCAAGGGGGTCTTGTATGTATGGAATGCCTATCAAGGGGGTCTTTTATATCTAGAAGGTCTTCTACATATAGAAGACCTCTCAAAGGGGTCTTCATTCTATAGAAGATCTACGTATATACAATATCTCAAGGGGTCTTCTATAAGTAGGGTCTTCTCTCTACAGAATATTTCTCTTGATGGTCTTCTACATATAAAACACATCTCTGGCTGGTGTTCCACCTAAAAATACCTCTCCGGCTGGGCCTCTGTCTATAGAAGACCCCTCAAGGTGGTCTGCTTTCTGTAGAAGAACTCTCAAGGGGTAATCTATCTACCGAAGGCCTATCCAGGGAGGTTTCTATGAATAGAAGACCTCTCAAGAGGGTATCCTATGTATAGAAGACCTCTGTAGGGACCCTCTACTTACAGAACACCTCTCAAACAGGTCTTCTCTGTATAAAAGACTTTTCAAGGTACCGTTATATGGGGGCTATACCAAAACATGGATCAATGTTGACGAAGTGGAGAAGTTTCGTGATGAAGAAGTTCCGTGGCCACTGAAAACTTCAAATGTCAGATTACAGCTAGGTCCGTTAAAAATTGTAGCTAAAATCTTCAATTGACATTTGTAGCTAAAATCTATGGTATATCGGGAGGTACCGTTATATGGGGGCTTTACCAAAACATGGACCTATATTGACGATTTTTAGTGAAGAAGTTTCGTGGCCACTGAGAACCTCAAATATCAAATTACAGTTAGTTCTGTTAGAAATTGTAGCTAAAACGCTCAAAATACCCAAAATCGGGACTTACCGTTATATGGGGGCTATACCAAAACATGGACCTAATGTTGACGATTTTTGGTGGATAAGTTTCGTGGCCACTGAGAACCTCAAATGTAAATTACAGCAAATACGGCTAAAAATTGTAGCTAAAATCTTCAAAATACCAAAAATCGGGAGGTACCGTTATATGGGGGCTATACCAAAACATGGACCAATGTTGACGATTTTCGGTGGAGAAGTTTCGTGGACACTAAGAACCTCAAATGTCATATTACAGGTGTTTTGGTTAAAAATGGTTGCAAAAACCCTCAAAATATCGAAAGTCGGAGGGTACTGTTATATGGGGGCTATACCAAAACATAGACCTATATTTACTATTTTTGGTGGAGAAGTTATGTGGCCACTGAGAACCTCAAATGTCAAATAACAGCTAGGTTGGTTAAATATTTTAGCTAAAATCTTCAAAATACCGAAAATCGGGAGGTATCGTCATATTAGGGTTATACCAAAACATGGACCTATATTTACTATTTTTGGTGGAGAAGTTTCGTGGCCACAGAGAACCTAAAATGTCAAATTACAGCTAGTTCACTTAAAAATTGTAGCTAAAATGTTCAAAATACCGAAAATCGGGAGGTACCGTTATATGGGGGCTATACCAAAACATAGTCCCATGTTGACGATTTTTGGTGGAGAAGTTTCGTGGCCACTGAGTACTTCAAATGTCAAATTACAGCTAGTTCACTTAAAAATTGTAGCTAAAATCCTCAAAATACCGAAAATCGGGAGATACCGTTATATGGGACCTATACCAAAACATGGTCCAATGTTGACGATTTTTGGTGGAGAAGTTTCGTGGCCACAGAGAACTTCAAATGTCAAATTACAGCTAGGTTGGTAGAAAATTATGGCTAAAGTCTTTAAAATACCAAAAATCGGAAGGTACCGTTATATGGAGGCTATACCAAAACCTGAACCTATCCCCATAATTTTCGGAATATAACTTTGTCGATCACTAGGAACCCTAAATGTCAAATTATAGCTAATTTGGTTTGAAAATGTGACTTAAAGCGGCAAAATACCAGAAATCGGGCGGTATGGTGGTTATATGGGACCGATTTAGCCTATCAGGTTTTCAGTACACAATGTTGACGATTTTTGGTGGAGAAGTTGTGTGGCCACTGAGTACTTTAAATGTCAAATTACAGCTAGGTTGGTTAAAATTTTGGCTAAAATCTTCAAATGACCGAAAATCGGGAGGTACCGTTATATGGAGGCTATACCAAAACATGGACATATCCCCATAATTTTCTGAATATAATTTTGTCGATCACTAGGAACCCTAAATGTCAAATGATAGCTAATTCGGTTTGAAAATGTGACTTAAAGGGCCAAAATACCAGAAATCGGGCGGTATGGTGGTTATATGGGACCGATTTAGCCTATCAGGTTTTCAGTACACATGTGGATAATGTTGCGAATGCCATCAGGAACGCAAAATCATCCAAAGCGTTGGGCCCTGACGGAATTTCCATGGTAATGTTGAAACAGCTGGATGAGCCGGGAGTGGAGTATCTCACGAAAGTTCTCAACCTGTCGCTAGCCACCCTTATTGTTCCCAAAGTCTGGAAAATGGGCAGGGTGGTCCCGCTACTGAAGCCAGGCAAGGATGCCAGCAAATGTGAATCGTACAGGCCGATTTCGCTTTTGTCACCTGTAGCGAAGACCCTTGAGGCCTTAGTCCTCCCCAGCATTAGAAATAGCTATCAATTTGCCGATCATCAGCATGGATTCCGTAAGCGGCACAGCACGACAACAGTGCTGCACGCCATCTCCACACATATTTGTCGAGGACTCAACCAGGAGCGGCCGTGTGATAGAACAGTGATGGTGGCGCTTGACTTATCAAAAGCCTTTGATAATGTCAAGCACTCCACGCTGTTCGAGGACATCGAGCAGACAACCCTCCGGCCAAGTCTGAAACGTTGGATAATCAACCATATGTCGCCAGTCGTATGTGGAATTCTGGAACAAGAAATCCAAGCCCCGTAGAGTGAAACAGGGAGTTCCCCAAGGAGGTATGATATCTCCGGAACTGTTTCACCTCTACCTTTTCTGTATCCCCCCCCCCCCCCCCCTTCAGACGGCATTGAGATCGTAACGTATGCGGATGATTGTACGATCCTGGCGTCAGGTACCTACCCTGATGACATCTGTGAGAGACTGAACTCTTATATCCGCCTCTAAATCGACGGCCACTCTGTTCACCACATGGACGGTGCAGTATAGAATCAGGGTCGATGGCAGCAGAATTCCGACCACAAACTGCCCCAAAATTCTTGGGTTCACATTCGACACCACTTTCACGTCGTCCGCGCATGCCACAGCTATCTGTGATAAACTGAAATGTAGGAACAAGGTCCTCAAGTCCCTAGCCGGCAGCACTTGGGGTGCAGATAAAGAAACCTTAAAGCGATAGGTCGGTCTGTGGTAAGCTATGCGGCGCCAGTTTGGTGCCCGAATTTATGTAACACGCAGTGGTATAAGATTCAAATTTGTCAGAACGTCGCCCTGAGAACAACAACAGGTTGCCTCCTCAAATCTACAGTGGACCATCTACATGAGGAGGCAAAGATTCTTTCAGTACGACAACATAATGAGATGCTATCGTTGCAGTACTTGCTCGGGTGTCACCGTGAGAGCCATCCCAATCACCACCTGCTGCCCACCGATACACCCAGGCATATCAAGAAGGATATTCATGCTCTAGAGGCGACTGTCCAACAATATAGGAGAGAACCTCTAGATCAACAGGCATATCAGGCAGGTTTGAACAGCATTCACACGGACACAGTTGCTAAGACCATAAGCAATTATTGTGTGAATGCAGTCATCGGAGCACATCACCCATCTCTCGCAGCTGAAGAGCGTCAGCTGCCACGACAAACCAGAGTAGTTTTGGCTCAATTACGCTAGGGATATTGCAGTCGCCTAAATTCTTATTGGGCGGGAATCGATCGCACCGTGCAAGACATCTGCCTAGTATGCGGCATGGGCCCGCACGATACTAAGCACCTATTCAACTGTCCCGCCAAGCCTACTCATCTGACTCCAGTGGATCTGTGGTTACATCCCATCGAAGTAGCCAACTTCCTGGAACTGGAGATAGACCCAGAGCCAGATTGAACAGGAGAACGAACATACAAACATAATAATAAAATACTGTTACAACAACAACAACATGTATATGTGTTTGTATCAGGTATTCAGTAAAAAATTTCTTTAGATAGGATCGCAATGTTATTACATACAATTTGTGTTTCATGTAGTCTGGTATTTATTACATTTTATATATTCCGCCCCGAAGTATGCAGCTGATCAAATGATTTTTCCTATACCACACTTGGAATAGTCATAATATTAAAAATGAAGTATAGATGGCGCTGTGTCAAAAATGCCATTATCGTAGCCTTCTGATACTAATTCACAATAGAATTAACAATTTAAATTATCAAACAAGTGGTTATTGAAATTTCTTTAGAAAATGATTCGACAATAGAATCACTATTTATTAGCTCCACAATTACGAACATTAAAGTATAATCGTTTGCTATATAAAGGATAGGACATGTCCTCATTCAATCACATATTTTCCCTACCCTTCTCCTTAAAATTGCTAATTAATGGGCGTTTCTTTGATTAAACAAAAAGAAGAAAATGACATTTACAATCACTTCACATCACATAATCATCAAGGAAATGAGTTTCACACGTCTCATAACAGCTAAACAGCCTTCATAAATGAGAGGGAGAAGTAAGTGCTTTAAAACCCCTTTCACACAGAATAACAAATAAACGAATTAAGGAAGAACCCTTCCTTTCCCCACCTAAAATGATGTTTAGTTGACTAACTGACTGACACGATTAAACAGCATTATAACCATCTCCCCCTCGCGCCAAGGATGACCGGAAGAAATGAAAAGTGAAAAAAAGAAAAATAATATCATTGGCATGGCTTAGAGATAAGGAAAAGCTAACAGCAGGAAGAGTAGTAAAAACGAAACGAACCAAACGAAAAGAACACACAAATGCGCGCTGTGACAACAATAATGAGTGCAGTAAACTAAATAAAATACACCAAATAAAGTTCAACACAAATCACCGAACAAATATACTTAAACTAGAACAGCAAGGGGTGTGCATGAGAGAGAGAGCGTTAAAGGATGGAGGAAGAACAGTAGGAAAATAAAAGTATGGTTGGCAGCAGATTAACACTTTTTTATTGGCATTATAATGGACAAGAAGAAGACCAAGAAAGAAGGCAAGCAAACCAACCAATATCATCATCACCATCCGCATTAACAGGAAGTGACAAGGGAGGAAGTGGAGTGAAAGGGTATTAATAAACTCTTTGGCTTAATATTCCACTTTTTTGACGTGCTGCTCTATTATAATGACAACAAACGAGCAACGACACCACCTATCTATATCTATCTATTCATCAATTTGGGGGTGTGTGTGTGTGAGCTTTTTGCTTGAACATTTAGTGCTTCTTCTTGTTCCGTCCGTCCATTTACAAAACCACATAATCATTGTTATAAATATGAATTAACTTTCAAATTTATGAGAGGTTAAAAGGGCTATTCGCTCTGTTAGGAATGTTGGAATGATGTGGAAAGTGTTGAGAACAAAAAAGGGTAAGGAAGTTTGATGACGGACAAACAAAAAACCCAGGATTTGCAAATGCTACAAAGTGTGTGCGTGTGTATGCCAGTTAAGGATAAGAGACAAAATGTCCATCCTTACCCAAAAAATATTCAAGTGATAAAAGGGATATTTTTTTACGTCCTTTTATGCTTATCTCTAACAAAACACACACCACTCACATTATCCCATTTGCCAGCCACATAGACAAATATTTTACTACTGCGACGTTAGTGCAAAGCAACAGAGAGAGTTCAGTTCTGGTCATAAGTTTAATCATCATTATTGGCAAAAATGGCATTATAAATGTTAAGCTTTTTGGGGGGCAGTATAATCTTGGCTGGGGATGGGGTTGAGCCATAAAATTCCAACATAACCCTTTTTTTGTCGGCCGGGAAAATGCATTCGCATTTATGAGAGTGTTTTCGACATTGATATTGATTTTGTGTCGTTTTTGTGGTTTGACTAAAAATCTCAGATTAATATGGGGAATGGGGAGTGAGAAACCAATGAATTGCTTGTTACAACTTACCTCTACTATCTATTGTCATGTCTTCGGTGGAATCTGAACAATCACCTGTAATGAAAAAGAAGAGAAGATAAACATTAAAATATAGAAGAATATTAAGGCAAAACCCAGACTATTGAAGACATTTTGGAGATAAATTATTTACAAACTAGGAAAACTTCAAGTTCTACCCTTCAAGTATATTTTTATAATTAATTTTTTTATAATTTATAATTCTTATAATTTTTAATAGTTATAATTGCTATAATTAAAAATGTTATAACTTAAAATTTTTATAACATAAAATTTTTATAATTTATAATTTTTATAATTTATAATTTTAATAATGTATAATTTTTATAATTTATAATATTTATAATTGCTAGAATATAAACATTTTATAACTTAAATTTTTTACAATTTTTATAATTTATAACTCTCTTCTGGAATATTTTATAACTCTTGGAAGACGAAATAACGAATTTCAGCCATTTCGGTTGGATATTGACGTCACAATCTTCAGTATTACGAAAATCGGGAGGTACCGTTCTATGGGGGCTATATCGAAACGTGAACCTATACCGACGAATTTTAGTCAGAAATGGGACAATATGAAAGCGTGCACCTGTACAGACATATTTCTGGCGAACAGTTTTATATCAAATTGAAGACAAAATACCAAATTTCAGCCATTTTGGAGGAATATTGAAGACACAACCTTCAAAATACGAAAAATCGGATGGTACCTTTCCATGGGGGCTATATGAAGGCGTGGACCTATACCGACAAATTTAAAGGGGAAGTTTGAGTGCCCCCAACGAAGTCTAAATACCAAATTTCAGCCATTTCGGTGGAATATTGAGGCCACAACGTTCAAAATACCGAAAATCGGGAGGTACTGTTCTATGGGGGCTATATGAAGGCGTGGACCGATACCGACAAAGTTCAGGGGGAAAGTTTTATTCCACCAACGTAGACTAAATACCAAATTTCAGCCATTTCGGTGGGATAATGAAGCTTAAACATTCAAAATACCGAAAATCGGGAGGTACCGTTCTATGGGGGCTATATGAAGGTGTGGACCGATACCGACAAAATTCTGGGGGAAAGTTTAATACCCCTAAAGAAGACTACGTACCAAATTTCAACCATTTTGGTAGGATAATGAAGCCAAAACCTTCAAAATACCGAAAATCGGGAGGTACCGTTCTATGGAGGCTATATGAAGGTGCGGACCGATACCAACAAAATTCTGGGGGAAAGTTGTATACCCCTAAAAAAGACTACGTACCAAATTTCAGCCATTTCGGTGTGATAATGAAGCTAAAACCATCAAAATACCGAAAATCGGAAGGTACCGTTCTATGGGGGCAATACGAAGGTGTGGACCGATACCGACAAAATTCTGGGCGAAAGTTTTATACCCCTAAAGAAGACTACGTACCAAATTTCAGCCATTTTGGTAGGATAATGAAGCTAAAACCTTAAAAATACCGAAAATCGGGAGGTACCGTTCTATGGGGACTATATGAAGGTGAGGACCGATACCGACAAAATTCTGGGGGAAAGTTTTATACCCCTAAAGAAGACTACGTACCAAATTTCAGCCATTTTGGTAGGAGAATAAAGCTAAAACCTTCAAAATACCGAAAATCGGATGGTAGCGTTCTATTCTGGGCGAAAGTTTTATACCCCTAAAAAAGACTACGTACCAAATTTCAGCCATTTTGGTAGGATAATAAAGCCAAAACCTTAAAAATACCGAAAATCGGGAGGTACCGTTCTATGGGGGCTATATCAAAACGTGGACCGATATATCCCATTTTCAATACCAACCATCCTGCAAGTATTAAAAACTTCTGTAACAAATTTTGACTCTCTATCTTTAAAATTGCGAGCTGTATCTTGATTTCAACGGACAGACAAACGGACAGACAAACGGACGGACGGACATACGGACATGGTCAAATCGACATAGAATTTTATGCTGATCAATAATATATATATACTTTATAGGGTCTCCGACGAATATTTGGATGTGTTACAAACGGAATGACAAATTTAATTATACCCTCCATATGGTGGAGGGTATAAAAAAGTAGGCGTGATCCGGTATTTTGGCTCCATATATGTAGCTAGGGTACACACAACCCCATTACCTCCTAAAATTTATGCTGAAACGAAATAATCATAAGTTTCGCTTACTCATATAGAGTTTAAAAGAAAAGCGTGGGGTAGGTACACCACCTCTTCCGAAATTTATAAAATATACATAACACCAGCAAACATTAAGCTTTCACTGCAAATTTGATGGAAATCGGTTCAGTAGTATTGGAGATATAACATATTTAAAAAAAAGTGGTTGTCGGGTCTTGAGGTCCCAAAGAAGTACCTAGATTGTAGATTAATCCGTAAATTTTTATACCGATACATGGGTAATTTTTGCAAATATATATTTTTTTTGTAAAATATCGCATAGCGGAGGTACCCCGCCCCCTCTGGAGTTCAATAAAATATGTAAGGTGTTTGCGGGGACCATCCCTGTACATTTCCTGACAATTTCAAAAAATCGGTTCAGTTGTTTTTGCAGAAAAAATTTAAATTGAAAAAGTTTTTTTTTTTTTTAAATATCGCACAGGGGAGGTACCCCACCCCCTCTGGATTGAAATAAAATATGTAACGTGTTTTTGGGCGCCATCCAATTTCAGGAAAATTGGTTCAGAAAAAAAATTAAATTAAAAATTGAAAAAAAGTGGGCGTTGTAAAATGTTCTTCCCATAAAAACCCAAGGTTTTTAAATATGGCAAAGGGAAGTACCCCGCCCCCTTCGAAATTCAAGAAAATATGCTTCCTATATTCACCGGGAATCGAGGAAAATCGATTCAGTAGTTTTGTAGATGTAACATCTAAATTATAATTTATAATTATACCCTATACCACAATGTGGAAAAGGGTATAATAAGTTTGTTTTCCCAAAAATTCATGTAACGCCGCGAAATATTCGTCGTAGACCCCTCATGTGGTATACCAAACTTCATATCTCGACGAGATAAAGCGATTTAGCTATGTGTGTCCGTCCGTCCGTCCGTCCGTCTGTCCGTCCATTAAAAATTGTAATCAAGCTACAGGCCGCAATTATGGACCGATTGTCACGAAATTTAGTATGAAGGTCGGGGTTGTACCAGAATAGAACTGATTAGTTTTTGGCGATGATCGTGAAATGTTAAAGGGATGAAATGGACCAAAAACAAAATTTTTGGTCGATTTTGTAGCCGCTCTGTAGGTCGCAATAATAGTTCGATCGGCGCGAAATTTTAAACAAAGGTTAAGTTTATGATGGAGAAGGCGTGTGCAAACCAACATGAATATCAGATAATATTTAGCGGGTTAAATGGACCAAAACTTTTGTGTGAAAATTGGTAAAATTTGTAATGTACAGGTTATATCTTTATCCACGGAGGAAAGATATTGCAAATCTATAGTGGTATAGGGTATCACATGGTCGGCCTGTCCGACTATAGCCTGCTCTTACTTGTTTTTATAATATAAAATTTATAAAATTTTTATAATATAAAAAATTAGTCAAGGTCGGAGACACAACCGCAATTGTCTCGCAAATTAATTTCCAAACCCATACATTCGTAATTATTGTAATTTTTTAAAGAAAGAGGGGAAGTACTCCGCCCCTTCCGAAATTCAACAAAATATGTACAGTCGAAATCGCTTATAACGTCGTCGTTTATAACGTCATATCGGTTATAACGTCGATATTTAAAAGTCCCAAATCTCTGGGGCCCTTTATAGCTCTATCGCTTATAACGACATACGGATTATACCGACAAATTCCGTCGGTCCCTTGACCGACGTTATAAGCGATTTCGACTGTAGTCTATTTTCACCGGTGGCCATCGCTCTACATTCCATGACAATTTCAGGAAAATCAGTTCAGTAGTTTTTGTAGAAAATATAACAAGTAAAAAAGTATCAGTCGGCTTGGCCGACAGAGATATACCCTCAGCCTGTGTATATTGAAACAATTTTTTCCCAAAAAAACGCATGTATTTAGGGAATTTTGGGCGTTTGAACTGACAAAAATGTTGATTAGGATTAGAGATCAAAAGTTTTGCGGAGGAGATACTAAAAAGAATGGATCTCCAGCCACTACATATGGTACCATAGGGGTTTTTTACAACTTCAGGGATGTTTGCTCAAGAAGTATGGACTTGCCCCTGAAACAACTTTTACCATCGCAATTGAGGCAGCGAATGCAAGTTGCTTCAACAAAAATCGAAGTGATTCGAAAGCAGGTCTTAAAGTGAAAATGTATCCGAAATTTTGTGTGGGAGGTACCGGATGGAGTGGACAAATATAGTCCATATTTGAACCTGATCTATATCTGGTAGATATATTAAGATGTGTAAAGTATGGTCCAATTCGGCCACTCTCTTCAAGAGTTATCGTACGCACAATTTTACCGAACATTTTTGAACTTTTGTGGGGAAGGTACCTGAAGGAGTGGACCGATATGGCTTATCTTCGAACTTAAACTATGTTTGGACAAAATATTACGAAGACCAAACTTTGGACCGAATCGGCAGACCTGTTCGAGAGTTATTTTGCCCTCCAACCTCCTCACACGGTGTCATAGGGGTTTTTTGCAACTTTCAGGCTATTTTCTCAGGAAGTATGGACTTGCCGCTGATGAAACTTATACCGTCGCATGGAGGGCAGTGAATACAAGTTGCTAAAGCAAAAATCAAAGCGATTCGAGAGATGGTCCTAAACTGAACTTTTCCAAATTTTTGTGTGGGAGGTACCCGACGGAGTGGACCAATTGAGTCCATATTAAAACCTGATCTAAGTCTGGTACACGCTCCACGATGGGCAAAGTATGGACTAAATCGGTCACTCCCTTCAAGAGTTACCGTGCGCACAAACTTTCCGAACATTTTCGAACTTTTGTGTGGGAGGTAACGGAAAGAGTGGACCGATGTAGCTCATCTTCGAACTTAAACTAAGTTTGGGCAAAATATTACGAAAGCCAAAATTTGAACCCAATCGGTTTATCCGTTCGAGAGTTATCGTGCGCTCCAGCCAGCAGGACAGACAGACAGACGGACGGACATGGCTAGATCGACTCCAAATTGTCTGAAACACATTTCGTCCAAACATACTTGGGGTCTAAAACCATTATTTCGATGAGGCACATTTTCATTGTATCAAAGTGTATATACCCTCCATAGCCTTAAGGCTGAGGGTATAAAAATTGAAAATTGAAAAAAGTGGGCTTGGTCAACTTTTTTTTGCATAAAAACTTGGGTTATGACGAACATTTCAGAAAAAAAGAATTATCGAAATCCGTCCAGCCGTTCTCAACTGATGCCATTACCAACGAACGACATTTGATTTTTATTATACCCTCAGCCTTTAGGCTAACGAGGGTATTTACACTTTGATACGACCAAAAATGTGTCTCATCGAAATAATGGTTTTAGACCCCAAGTATGTTTGTACGATATCCGTTTCAGACAAATTTGAGTAGATCTAGCAATGTCCGTCCGTCTGTCTGTCTGGCTGGCTGGTGCGCACGATAACTCTCGAACGGATCAATCGATTCAAATTTTGGGTATCGAAATATTTTGTCCAGATTCGATTTAAGTTCGAAGAATCCACTCCTTCAGGTACCTCCCCCACAAATGTTCAAAAATTGTTGCAAAACTTGTGCGCACGATAACTCTTGAAGGGAATAACCGATTTGGTCTACACTTTGCACATCGTGTAATTTCTACCAAACATAGATGAGGTTCCAATATGGACTCAATCGGTCCACTCCTTCGGGTACCTCCCACACAAAATTTCGGAAAAGTTCAGTTTAGGACCTGGTCTCGAATCGCTTTGATTTTTGTTAACGCAAGTTGTATTCGCTGTCCTCTATACGACGCTGTAAGCTTCATTAGGGGCAAGTCCATACTTCCTGAGAAAATAGCCTGAAAGTTACAAAAAACCCTATGACACCGTGTGTAGTGGTTGGAGCGCATGATAACTCTCGAACGTATCTGCCGATTCGGTCCAAAATTTGGCTTTCGTAATATTTTGTCCAAACTAACTTCAAGTTCAAAGATGGATTATATCGGTCCACTGCTTCCGGTACCTCCCCCACAAAAGTTTGAAAATGTTCGGAAAATTTGTGCGTACGATTACTCTTGAAGGGAGTAACCGATTTGGTCCATACTTTGCACATTATGAAATTTCTACCAGACTTAGATGAGGTTCCAATATAGACTCAATCGGTAAACTCCTTCGAGTACCTCCCACACAAAATTTCGGAAAAGTTCAGTTTAGGACCTGCTCTCGAATCCCCTTGGTTTTTGTTGTAGCATCTCGTATTCTTTGTCCCCTATACGAAGGTACAAGTATCCTCAGGGGCAAGTCCATACTTCCTGAAAAAGTAGCCTGAAAGTTGGAAAACAAACCCTATGACACCATGTTTATGGGTGGAAGCGCAAGATAATTCTCGAACGGAAATGCCGATTACGGCCAAAATTTGGCCCGTAATATTGTTTCCAAACTTAGTTTAAGTTCGTAGATAAGCCATATCGGTCCACTCCTACAGGTACCTACCCCACAAAAGTTCAAAAATATTCGGAAAAATTGTGCGCACGATAACTCTTGATGGGAGTGGCCGATTTGGTCCATACTTTACACATTCTCATAATATCTACCAGATATAGATCAAGTTCGAATATGGACTATATTTGTCC